>NW_023270871.1:4668493-4765673 GCF_011800145.1 Mirounga leonina
GAAGGAAGGAAGGAAGGAAAGAAGGAAGGAAGGAAAAGGAGGAAGGAAGGGAGGAGGAAAGGAAGGAAGGAAAGCTATCCAGCATACTTTAAGAATGTGTGTGTGTTGATGATTGTGAGGGTATGTATATGTTGGATTTCAGCTAGAGAGGATTTTTTACATCTCTACAATTTCTACACCAGCTTGAAACCAAATAATATTTAATCACTTCCATAAAAAAAATGCCAAAATAAGAAAAACATGCATGAAAAAGACAGCAATACGAAGAAGGCAGCTATATATGTTAGAGCTGACCACAAACATCATTCACAAAACAAGCAAGCGGCCTAACCAGGAATTTTCCAAATGCTTGTTTTGGGAGAAGTTAACTCCCAGGCACAGAGAGCTTTAAAATAGAAGAGGAAAATGACAGGTTAGTGCCGACCCTTTTTACTGATTTATCCCTAAAATAAAGCAGCATCTTGAATTAAAATGCAAATCTCCAGAGGGAGCTTATGAGAAAGTATCACATATACAAATAATAATTTAGCATGCCGACCCCTTCCTCAGACACAAAAACGGTCCAGACCGGGAGGAGACCTCTGGGTAAGAGGCTGATCCTGCTCTTCCAAGCTGGCCCACCTCCTCCTGGTTTTGGAAGCTTTTCCACTTTCGACTCTGTTCATTTCTCCTTTTGGTGTTTTTAGAGAATGACAGAACTTATCCAACAGGAAGTACTGGAATGGTTTTTGCAAGACCTCCATTTCCCCACCAGCGGCTTGAACAAGAATAAGGACTACCATGTGATGTGGCTGAACTTTACTAAAGAGCTTTAAGGCATATACATAACATCAGTTTGACTTTAGTTACATTTGGGGAAAATTGGAATGGTCTGAGTCTGCTTAGCTCCTAGAACCATAGACTCTCAGGATCTTAAAGAACCTTGGGGGCCATCCAGCCCGATCTCCCACCTGATACTTACATTCCTTCCCCCTTACCACTTCTCCCTGCCCCAATTTACCCCGAGGACACTTTCAGCAAAGGGGATTTCCTGAGGCATTCTATTGTGTCCTGACTTAGGTTAAATACTTTTTCCATTTGGTCCTCCTCAAAAGCAGATAGAGTATTAAGACGCAGCCTCCTTCAGCAAGCTACATGCTTACCTTTTTTTAGGCTCTGAGACATTGCATAAAACTAACCCAGATGTCAGCTGATGTATTATGAATTTAGAGTGGGAACCTTGAGTTCCTTCCTGTCTCTCCGTGGATTTTCGGGGAGAGATGATTTACAGTTTTCCGGGCCACTGGTCGCTTGGAGCTCTTGTGTCTGCTACTTTTTTTTTCTCTTCAGTTCCTGGTTTACTCTGCTGTTCCTCATCTGCCACCTCTATTTTGTACCATGTCAAACTCAACATTCTTTCTTGCTCAGTTCACTCTAACCCCCTTAGGAAATCCACCTAAATCAAGGCGTTTGCGTGTCTTTTCTGAAGGTGTTTGGAAATGAATGGGATTTATTTCGACATATATATTAATCAAATACACATTGTATTATATATGTTAATAAATATTAAAGATACATATTTATTGTGACATGTACATATACACATATTTGAATATTAGAGACCCCTATAATTAAAAGTCTTATTCTTAAAAAAAAAAAAAAGTCTTACTCTGTTCCTTTGCGAAGCCATACTCTTTCCCATCCTCGAATTCCTATTCTTTTCATATGCAGAGTGATTTAGAAATCCCTTTTGTGTGCTCCCTCCAGTCTTTGCAAGCTTCTAAATTCTTGTTGGCAACATGCTGAGGTATCTTTATTTCTTTGGTGCCAGCCTTTTTCATGCCCTCAGGTTCTTATCCACACCAAAGGTTTATCGAGACATTTTAAATAAAACAGCTCCCTCCTTCAGGAGGATACCTACATATATATTTTTAAATGCTTACTGTTTGAGAATCTCTCCAGGTCTTACCTGGTGGAGAATGCATTAGTTGAGAAGGTTACAAGGAAAAAGGAAGGAATCAAACAATCGAGCAGAAGAATATAAGTATCCGATTAACCAAATGAACCTACTGCAAAGTGCAGATTTTTAAAAAATCTTAGTTATTGGTTCAGTCGTGCTGTGCCAAATGTACAAAAGTAATAAAGATATGTCCTCTGAGCTGAGAGTGGAAACGTTGACCTTCATCTAGATTAAAAATCTGCCAAAGTTTGCAGTTGTGTGTGTGAATTCCCTGAAGTATTGGTGAAAGTATCTGAGGGATCATAAGTGAGAAAGTTGGGAGCACGAGAGAGAGATGCCTGCGGTCAAGTTTTCCTGACATCTTATTATTCCATCTTGGCTTAGGACTTTAGAAAATTTAACTGAGGCCAAAAACAGTATAAAAACAGAAGAGAGTAGAGAGTAGGTGTTAGCTAGGAACTATGACCACGGACTTTAATTTTTCAGGATAGCTCTGACTTCAAATGTCTCGCGTAATGTTCATATCACGCTTATTGATTTATGGTTCAGAAACTATGTTTATTTCATACATGAGCCTAAGGAATTATTTGAGCTAAAACATTGCAAATTTAAATTGCAAATACAGTATTCACTTAAAGAAGGCAGATTGAACTCACATGTTTATCCCCCCTCTCTCCCAAGCCCCCACTAAATTTACATGAATAAAAGGCTAAAAACCTAAAAGGACAAAGAGAACAGAAGAGGGCTTCAGCAGGCAAGCCATTTGAACAAATCATCGAGGGATAGAAAGTAGATGAAGGTGTGGACATTGACTTATTAAGGCAGAGGAATCCAGACTTCATGCCCATGGAGGTAGCTTAGTAACTGTGGTAAAAGCAGTTCACACTGAGAACCCAGGGGAGGCTTACCTCCCAGAAGTAGCCATTGTGGTAGATGGAGGGTTGAGGAATGGGGATGGACTGAGGAGTGGGTGGTAAAGTTATCTAAGTTGGTCCTCTCCCCAAGGAATGGAACCCTAACAGGTTCTTCCAATTCCCCAGGGCCTGCCATGAACAGAACATTCATGCCTACAACACCTCCCACTCTGCCCATTATTACCGCAAGAGACCTGAGCATCATTTATTAACTAGAGAAATTGCATGAGAGTGGCTGGTGATTTGAAGACACCAGGCGTAGTGACGGATGAGTGAAGGTGATGGATAAGTGATGACACCGGGCGTGATGATGGATGGCTCAACACAAGGGAACTAATAAAAGTCTGTTATTATTAGAAACTTCTAGAATGGTTTGATCCCACAGTCCCTTTTTCCCCATACGACTAGGATGCTGCCCAAAGACAAAAGATTGGAAGGTTACTTTTCTAGAAAAACTGAGTCACCAGAAGAAAGACCCCTATAGACCAGAGGTTGGGAAGCCCTGACGAAATGGCCAGCTCTCTACAAGACCTCCCCAAAGGGGAGTCCGCTAACCTTGCATGTGTGCACTGAGCTTCCACTCAGATATGAAAGTTCCACTCTTAACTGTGAAAAAAACAACCTTGGGTCACCAGAAATTTAAGGGAATACTCATCATGGAGAGAGGAACCAAGGTAAATAAGGTGGAAACAGGGAAAAAGAAGAAAATAGAGATAATGCCGGGATCATGCAAATGCTGTAACTGTTTATTAATATTCTTTGGGAGGACTATTCTTGGGAAGCTATTAAGTCCATAAGCAATAACAGATTGCTGTAAAGAAAAAAAACCCAATAGAGTTCTTAGAAATTCAAAATATGATAGTGCTGTTCCTCCCATAAAAATATGAGTAGTAGGGTTGAAAGATAAATTCTAGGAATGTTCCCAGAAGTAGAACCATAAGACAAGGAGATGGAAATTTTGAAGAAGATAAAAATCATAGAAGATGAGTCTAGGAAGCCAATATCTAACTGGTGAAACTTTCAGAAAGAGATATTAGAGGGAAAAAATTATAAAGTACTAAAGAAAATGAACCAAAATGGATAGATAGACATCTCCAGAAGGAAAAGGCAAAAGTGGTTATCCAGTGCAATCATGGTGCAACTTCAGAAGCCAAGGCAGAGGGAAGATCCAGATTATTATTCCTCATTAATTTGATCCTCACAAAATGAAGGTAAGACAAGTTAAAAGAAAAAGTTTCACTGATCTTGCCACTTTAAACTCAAGCCTTTTGCTGGTTCACCATGTCCTCAGAACCATTTTCCATCTCCTCTGCACAGTAGACAAGGCCATTCAGGGGGCTGCTCCTAGCTCACCTCCCTTCTTCCTGTCCTGCAGTCTTCTGGAACACTTTGCATTTGCCAGAACACAATGCTGACCTCTCTCTTGCTGCCTAGGGTGTTTTCTTCACCTGAATATCTCTCCTTTCTTCACCTGAGTATCTCTCCTTTCCTCATCTGCCTTTTCCCTTTGAATGGCCAAATGTTCTTGTTTGTTTTTGAGATCTTGGCTCAGATGCTGCATTTCAGGAGTGCTCTCCATCACCTACGCTGGACTGGGTCAGGTCCCCCTTCGCTGCTCCTTTCGGGTTCTGTGCTCTGTCTAGTAGAGTGATAGTCACTCTTTTATAATTCTTAGCAGCTTTTTGTATCCATGCCCCAAACCAAAAGCATCTTGAGCACAAATACCGTCTCTTGTTTACTTAATGGCTCTAACACCAACCGCAGGACCTGCACATAGTAGGGCTTTTTTTTTGGTTAATAAAGAAATCAAGAGAAGGAAGAGATAGGCAGGACTATAGACAATCAGGAAACCAAAATGGGAGAAAGCTGGCAGTTCTATTAATGACCTTATAAGGATACTTAAAGCTCTTCTCTTTTCTTTTTGCCTTAAATTACCATAGTTCATCAATTCAAAGATAAATATTTTTTTTCACAGTTCAGTATTTCTGAAGTTAGAATGTATCATACACATGATGGTGCACATAGATTTTTAAATTGGCAGCATTTTCATTCTTTTCAGTGGTAGATAAAATAGTGGTGCATCTTGCAATCAAAGGAGTCGTAAAGTTAATGAATTATGGCTCATGTAAATTAAGCATGGATACAACACGTACACCAAGTCCGTGAAGGAATAAAATGGAATTGGAGTCTTGAGCTAGACCTACAGAGCATGAGGGGCAAGGACTGAAAGAACTTCGAGCTACAAGGTTTCTTGGCATGGCGAGAAAAGAGGGAACAGAGCCATGGAAGAAGAATGAGAGTGGTGTAGGAACGTTGTGGCTCCTTTCCCCCCCTCCCCAAATAAAGAAGATAGGCTGCAGGTGGATAAAACTCCTTACCCCCATCTGCTTGCCCAGGTCTCGGACAGAGTAAGTGGTAAAGGTGACTGGTGAGTCTTCAAGTCTTCTTGTTTGGCAGTGTGGAAATAACAGGTTTTAATTAAGTCTCACAGGCCACCCTGCCGGAAGGTGGTGGTAGTGGTGGGACGGGGCGATTCTTGAAAAGAAAAACAGGGATTCTTGCTTCAGGAGGCGTCACCAGTCAGTTAGGAAAACTTGGAAAAGTGGCAACCCCATGTTCTTATAGGCCACGGCGCCAACACCAAACCCCAAATTAGCCATTGTTGGCTAACACCCCTGATGTTGCAAAACCTAGTCTCAAACCAACTCTGGCTGGGTACAATCGAGTGAGAGACAATATTTGGAAAGTATTTCTTATTTATTTATTCATGAGAGAGAGAGAGAGAGGCAGAGGGAGAAGCAGGCTCCCTGCAGAGCAGGGAGCCCGATGCGGGACTCGATCCCGGGACCCTGGGATCATGACCTGAGCCGAAGGCAGACACTTAACTGACTGAGCCACCCAGGCATCCCCTGGGAAGTATTTCTTAGAAGAACAGCAGAACGTTCAGTCCAAGAGGAGAAAACCCAACCCTTGAGCCAGTAGTGAAGTTAGTAAGGGCAGGTTACAATGATCTTGGTGACACGATTGTGCTAAAATAGATGTTTTGGCAATTTGTGAGCAAATGAAGCGTGCATACCTCCAGATAAATAGGACTTCCACCAGCTACGGACTGTAGTGTCCTGTGGGAGGCTCTAAATAGAATTTAGTGGATATCCTGATGCATGAACTCCCTCTTTTCACCACGACTTTAAGGTATCCAATCTTTTACATTCTTTCTGGGTTTTATTTTGTTCTAAACATTACAGCTATGAGTAATGCTACAAAAATCATTGCTAAGGGAAAAACAAGGAAGTAACCCACAAACCATTTTTGAAATGTGAATTCTAGAAAGAGCTAAGTAATAGTGCCTCTTTTTAACGCTGAGTAAATTTACCTTTGGCAATAAACTGCTCACCCCGCCAGGAACCGAATCAACTATTTCCTGGTAAGAACATCCTATTGGAGCACCGCAGAAGAAACCCGTGACTCTGTGTTGCTTATCCAGATCGCTGCATCATTAATGTGCTCACCGATGGCCTCGCCATTAGTTTTTACCACAAGTCAGCCACAAATATTATTGGAAAGGTAGGACTTTTATATTTTAAGTGATCCTTTTTTTTTTTTTTTTTCTGGGAGGTTATCACTTCAAGGCCTTAATTATCATGGGGAGATTCTTGAAATTATAGAAGTAATGAAGAGGGACGCCTGAGTGACTCAGTCAGTTAAGCGTCTGCCTTCGGCTCAGGTCATGATCCCAGGGTCGTGGGATCAAGTCCCCCATCGGGCTCCCTGCTCAGCGGGGAGCCTGCTTCTCCTTCTGCCCCTCCCCCTACTCATGTTTTCTCTCTCTCTCTCTCTCTGACAAATCAATAAATAAAATCTTTAAAAAAAAAAGAAGTAATGAAGAAATGCTATCCTTTACAATCAATGAAGGAAAGAGGGTACATTTGGACACTCACTTTTCTGGGTTACCTCCCTGCACAACTGGGTGGCCAGATGACTTTGATGCTGAGCTCCATTTGTCTTATTAGAACTTCCTCTTAGTAGTACCTTAGGTTTGATTTTCTGGCAGTTGCTGACAGTCCCAGTGACTCAGGATTGCCCTTTCCTGCAGCACCTCTGGGAACTCTGGAGATATTTCATATTTCCAAAGAAGCATCATTGTGGTTTTTGTGTGAATTGATACCCCAAGCAAACAGTGTGTATCTACAAATTGAGCGAGTATTTCTTAGACAAAGATGGCCATTGTAGCCTCAAACGAGCCTATTTATTTGGGTGAAGGGAGTATTTTGTGAAGGAATGACAAGCTGACATAAATTTATTAACGTCTCTCAGAGTGTGTGACAAAATCTGGCAGAGTAACTGTGAATGGAACAATTTGTCACAATTTTGTGGAATCCCTTCATACGCAGAATCCATGCCTTGTCCAAGCTGCCTAAAGCATTTAAGTTTTTGAAGAGATTTCTTGGCAAAATTCCCACAAAATCCCCCCTATTATTTTCAAAGCTTTTAGCTCTTTCTTATGTACATGGACTTGCTTTCTTGTTTTTTCCCATTCTCCCAAGGAGAATATATCTCTTTAGGAACATCCTGGCAAAAAGACTTGAGTTTTCAAAGAAACTGTTGAATTTTTGTTGAATTTATATTTCTATTGGGTATTTTCTTATAAAAATGTTAATCAAATTACATGATGGGCATTTTTGCCTGGGAGATGTATTTGCAAGAATCGATATCAGTGAGAATATGGCCACCTAATTGTTTTCTCAATAGCTGATGGCTATTTCTCAATGCCTTTGCTTTCATGTCGGCTTCTGCTGGCCGCACTACTTTTCCTTTATCTAATTATTGGTTCTATAATTTTGATTTTTGCTATTTACCTCAAAGACATTAGGCTATAATTGCCACTCAGGTAAGACGTGGAATAGAGCCCAAAGATGTCCCCAGATATTTTAGTAGCTTAAATGAATATAAATCTATTTTTCATATATTTAAAAATATATTTTAGGACGTTTTATAAAATATATGCTTACACATATATATGGTATGTATAATTTAAAATATAAAATATTAAATATATGTGCAATTTTGCAAAGCTCAGATGGCTGACCAAAGACGTAATGGTGAAAATTTTAGGGAGGCAGAATATGGCTCAGTGTCTGCTTTCTAACCATCAAGAATATCCTGCCACAGAAAGGGCTGCTCTGGGGAGCAGTGGGTTCGTCCTTCCTACAGACGTTCAAGCAGAGACTGGCCTTTTGCTGAAGATATGGTCAAACACAGCAGGCATATACAAAAAGATCTCTAAAGGCCCTTTCGTTTCTGGGACTCCATGAAATAAAAATACCATTTGAGAGAAATTGAGTTTTTTTTTTTTTTAATATTTTATTTATTTATTTGACAGAGAGAGAGACAGTGAGAGCGGGAACACAAGCAGGGGGAGTAGGAGAGGGGGAAGCAGGCTTCCCGCTGAGCAGGGAGCCCGATGCGGGGCTCAATCCCAGGACCCTGGAATCATGACCTGAGCCGAAGGCAGACGCTTAATGACTGAGTCACCCAGGCGCCCTGAGAGAAACTGAGTTTTTTACTTCATACTTGTTTCAACCTAAAGGAAGTCTGAGTGAGGGAGAGAAACATCATTAAAATTAACTGAATGCTGAATGTTGAGATTTGGACAATCCGTTTATACAGCATGGTATTTGTTGTCTAAATGTTTATCTTAGAAGGGATCAGGACCATAATAGCACTTAATCATGCCTGCATCACTTAACTAGTAGTCTTATTAACCAATTTTTAGGTTTTTCTCTAAGCTCTGATGGCCATATCCTTCTGTTATGAGTTGAATTTGTCTCCCCAAAAAGCTATGTTGGAGTCATAACCCCAGTACCTCAGAATGTGACCTGATTTGGAAATAAGGTTGTTGCAGATGAAATTCATTAAGATGAGATCTTACTGTAGTTGCATGGGACCTACTCCAATATGACTATCGTCTTTAAAAGAAGCAGGCCATGTGAAAACCTAGAGATGTGTCATGAGATTTAGAGACAGGATCGGAAGAGACGCATCTACCAGCCAAGGAACAGCAAGGATTGATTGCCAGCCTTCACTGGATTCTAGAGAAAAGCATGGAACCGATTCTCCTTCACTGCCCTCAGACGGAATAAGCTGGCCACCATTTTGATTTCTGATTTCTTGACTCCAGAACTGTGAGAGAATAAATTTCTGTTACGTTAAGCCACTCGTTTTGTGGAGCTTTGTTATAGCAGCCTTAGGAAACTAATACATCTTCCTTATAGTCAAAGACCTTTAAAAGTATGCTTATACTCTTTCAGAAATCTTCTGTGCATATGCACACACATATATATATATCTTGTTTTTTTCCAGTAGATTTTGGGAGTATATCATAAAGCTGCTCTGTGCTTGGCTTATTTATTTTTTAATTACTGTAACTGAAGCTTTTTATATATCCATACACAAACGACTACTTAGTTCTTTTGAATGGATGTATGCGAAGCCACTGCATGGATTTAATAACATACTTAACCTGTCCTCTACTGATGGCCATTCCAATTTTTTAAATGCAAACAATACTTAGTGGATATTCTTGGAAAAATTCCTTTTTGAACACATTCAAATATGTATATGTGATAAATTCTTGATAGTGGAAATATCAAGTCCACAGATATATGCATTTTAAAATATGATAGTTTTTGACAAATTGTATTCAAAACAGTAGTTCTAGTTTACCTTTTTACCGACTTTGGAGAATGCCCATGTCTTAGTGCTTCTACCAGCAATGTATGGGACCACACTTTTGATTTTTTTCCCCATCTTTAACTATGAATGAGGTTAAGTATGTTTTCATATATGTGTTTTGGTTGTTTATATTTCATTTCCTTAAAAATTAGCTGATTTTTCTAATGGGTTCTTCTTATTTATGTGTAGGAGCTCCTTTTAAAAATTTTATTTCTTAGCCCTAATGAATTATTGTGAGGAGGGGCTCATGCGGGTGGCAATTATTAAATGTGAATATTTTTGTCCTAAAAGTGGCTTTTTTTTTTTAATTTTATTTATTTATTCATGAGAGACAGAGAGAGAGAGAGAGGCAGAGGGAGAAGCAGGCTCCCAAGGAGCAGGGAGCCCGATGCGGGACTCGATCCCAGGACCCTGAGATCATGACCTGAGCCGAAGGCAGACGCTTAACCATCTGAGCCACCCAGGCGCCCTCAGAGGTTTACTTTCACTTAAAAATTCAGCATTCAATTTATTAAAGTTAAAAATCTAAAAGCCTACTAAAGTTTTTAAATTCAGTTTATAGGTTTACTAATCTATTTGTAAATTTGGGTAATTTTAATAACCATTTTTTGGGGAATTTTGAATGTGTATGATCATATTTATGGACTTTCTATGTATATTTAAATTAATTTTGTAAATTTAACCTACTTGACTTCCTCTTTAAGCATGTTCATTATCTATCTGAAAAACTTTCCAAAATACTTAATATTTTTTAAAATCTTAAAAAAAATGCACAGAAACATAGCAATGTTTAATCCTCTTTCATATTCAAAGCTTTTATACCCATTGTATGTGAGTAAACAATAGTTAAAAATTAGCTACTGCATTATGCATTTTAAATTGGAATTACCTCATCTCTCATTTTAATACATCAAGTTCCCTTAAACATTAGTAATATTTTAGAAATACCAAATATAGATGTATCATCTAACCAAAAACATTAGTAAGATTGTTTTGATTCTCTTAAACACACTTCTATACTTAATTTAAAATTTTTCTATGGTCGAAGAATGCTTAACTAAAGGAATTATGCCATCTAATATCATTTTAGGGGTTATATTCTCAGCTTGCTTGAAGTTACATAACAACAGAAATTTAGGTCAAGACAGTCACTGAATTCTGATAGAACATACTGAGTCCTGTAATTTATAAGTTTGTAACAGGCACTTCATCATTTGAAGACTGGTATTTTAGTCTTCTCAGCTCTTGTAGGTGGAGACCCATGGTCTGTTCAAAGCACCTCTTATCTTCCATCTAATTGATTACCTGAGAGATTTGGCCTTTTGGCGGGGAGAAGGGAGGGAGTTTTAAAGATAGAAATTATTATTTTTTGATCTAACTCCATAGGTGGTAAAAGTTGATGGAACCTGCATTCTTTAAATATGCTTCCAAACATAACTCTTGTAGATATTGAAATAGCATCAACTGAACCTATTTATTTTCTCATGGTTCTCTTACTTTTCAGCTGCAACTTCAAAGGACACTGTATTGACGAGAAGAAGGGCGGGGCATTGGTTGCAATTCATCTGTAGCGCAACTACTTTTGGTTATCCACTTGTGTAAAAGTCCTCCTACATCTTGATAATATGGTCACCAAATTGATAATATGTATCCTATATACATATTCAAATGTGTTCACAAAGATATTTATCCAGAAATTTCCTTGGCAGCATTATTTATACTGAAATGGGGGGACTAATACTAAAAATAGGGGACGGGTTATATCACTTATTAAAAGGTATTTAAGATTCTGCTTCACATTTCACAGGGCTGAAGATGACCTAGTTTTTAGCTCTAATGCTGTAGTTTCTGGCAAGCTCAGCTCTGAATCCCCCTGACTCCTCACATCATGATACTGGGCTTGCTGGGGAACAATCTGAAATGCTGTTGCCATAATACAGAGAAGGTAGGAAATGCGTTTTGATGCAGTCATCCTGATAATTCATCGCACCACTACCAATATCTGCTCTACTTCTCCATAGTGTGATGTTTGTGATGAAAGAACATACAGCATTTGGAAAGGAGTAGATTCGAACATCCTTTTCTCACAAGTGATGTTTTGGAACTAGAGTCACTAGAGTCTGTTTGACTATATATATACACATATATATATATGTGTATATATATACTTAAAAAATAGGGACCACAGAGGCATTAGGCACAGCTTTTGTCTTCAGAAATTTGTGATCAGGGCGCCTGGGTGGCTCAGTTGGTTAAGCAACTGCCTTTGGCTCAGGTCATGATCCCGGAGTCCTGGGATCGAGTCCCACATCGGGCTCCTGGCTCAGCGGGGAGCCTGCTTCTCCCTCTGACCCTATACCCTCTCATGCTGTTTCTCTCTCTCTGTCAAATAAATAAATAAATAAAATCTTTAAAAAAAAAAGAAATTTGTGATCAGAAGGAGAAATATTCATCTATTCTGATAGTACTTTATATTATGGGGAATAAAATGTTAGAACCAGAAGGAATCTGAAAGTTGTGTTGAATTTCCTTATTGCATAAATAAAGAGAATGGGCCAAGGTACCACATTTCCCAAGATTTTAAAATTGCACACAATGTAGCACACAATACAGGATTCTTAGTTATAGGGGAGCAAAGAATGCCCTGAGATTTTATGCAGACTCCTGCATTTGAGTGAATATCTTTCATCTGGAGAGAAGATCCACAGTTTAAAAAAGGTTTTCAAAAGTCCATGCAACCAGAAACAGGCATCAGTAATTGTTTCCTCCTAGGCACTCTGACTAAAATTCTCTGCCTGGTAAAGAATGTGACAGCAAGAAGTAACTGTTTCTAAAATGTAAAGGCTGAGTTCCCCCAACATTTCATCCACAATCCCATCAATGCTTTATTCTTTTCCCTATAGAGATTGCAACTCTTTAATAAAAAAAAAAAAGTAAGGATTTCAACAGAGATAATTATGAATTACTGTTTTTGCAAGCTATAAATATACAGATATAATACCAGATGTGGAAACACCTGCATTGGGAATTAAATAATTTCTCCCAAAGAATTTAAGTATTGTTAATCAATGCTTCTGGAATCCGAATGTCAAGGGGGTCCTCTCTTTAAAATTTAAATAAAAAGTAGTTCTATTCTCATTCCACATTCTTATTGTTCCTCCCAATATATCTAGAAATCGGTAGCGTGGTGGGAGACAGGCTTTATGCTCCCCAACCCCCAATCAACTAAAGCTCCTGTTTTGTATCTGCTCCAGGCCATTCTAAACTTGAATAAAGCCTGTTACTTTGTTATTTTTCTAAAACCCTTGGGTGACTTTACGGAAGGTTTAGGGCCACGCAGGGCATTTCTCTTGCAGTACTACAGAGAACTTTAAATTGAGTATTGAAAACTCTGTTTATAAATGAACCCCAACATTCCCACCCCTGGGCTTTCTCATAGAGCCCTGCTTTTTTGTTTTCTTTCTTTTTAATTTTTTTAAAGACTTATTTATTTATTTTTAGAGAGAGAGTGTGTGCTTGAGCGAGGGTGGGGTGGGGGGAGGGACAAAGGCGGAGGGGCAGAGGGGGAGAGACAGAGGGAAGAGGAAGAGAATCTCAAGCCGACTCCACCCTGAACAGAGCGCATGCAGGGCTCCAGCTCACGACCCTGAGATCATGACCTGAGCCAAAACCAAGACTTGGGCGCTCAGCTGACTGAGCCACCCAGGCATCCTTCCTTTTCTTTTTTTAAATGGAAGTGTAGTTGACACACAATGTTACATTAGTTTCAGGTGTAAAACATAGTGATTCCACAACCCTATAGTTATGCTATGCTCACCAGCAGTGTAGCTACCATCTGTCGCCACACAACACGGTTACAATACCATTGATTAGATTCTCTAGGCTGTGTCCTGGAGCCCTGCTTCTACAGGCTCTGCAAGCTGTCATGCTTCTTAGCCCCTCTGTTTTCCTCTTAACTTTCTTCCCTCTTTCCTCTTCTTCCTTACCCCAGTCATCGTCAGGTCTTTGTGAAGAACAGCTTATCCAATCTGTTAAAAAAATTGCCATTTTACACATCATGTTTTTGCAGGGGGCTCATTTTTTCCGCCCAAAGCGACATCTCAAGGTATTTTCCTAGACAAAGATAGTTTTTCTCTTTAAGGGAAATTCAGGTGCCCACTATTAAAATTATATATGTGTATATAATTGTAATAATTAAAATTATAAGTGTACATATAACTTTAAAAATTAATATGAAAATAATAAAATTATTTTTTTTCATCATGCTGCACTTTAACTTTCCTTTCCAGGACTTTCTCATTTCTTTTCACCTGTGTGTACCTAGCTGCACTGTATGAGGTGGAAACATTTCTTTGCTTTTATCTGCTGTCATTTGAGACCTCTTGATGGTTTTCTCCTGTTTCTCAGTTCTCAACAATTATATTTCTCTCTCAGAAATAATTTTCCTATGATCTTTGGGAAAGCTTATATTTATGGCTTCTCCACGCTTAGAATGTCTTTCTTTCTTTCTTTTTTTTTTTCCTTTTTCTTCTCATGATCAGAAAAATAGGGGGGAAGAAATCCCACTCTCTATATTGCTAAAGCCATCCTCCAATCCCGAGATGCCTTCTTTCCAATGAGGAGAAAGCAGCCAGTAAACACAGGACTGACACAGTTTACTTTCCCTTTCTCTACACTACCACTACTCAATTTGTAATTCAGCCTCTTTTATAATTCTAAATCTTTAAAATAAACTATAGTCTTTATTTGGGGACTACAACTTTCATTCTCCGAATGCTTAAGAACACATTTGAACAAAGTGAAGCAAACCTATTTTATACTAAATCATCTGGGGCCCTATCGGCATTAAGTAGCTAGTGATGTTTTGAAGATGTCAGGGCTTTCAGGCAAGGCCATGTGGACACTCTTTTGAAGGACTAGACACATAGATGTAATTAGGAACGAGTAGGAAGCCATTCTAGGAATTCCAGGTAATAGGACAACATGTTACTTGGGGAATGGCAGTGAGAGCATACTCGAAGGGGTGATGGGAAGGGCTGCCCAGAAGGAGGAAGGTGGTCCAGGTGAAAGCAAATGAGAACCACAAGATTAGTAGGAGTGTAGCAGTAAGACTAAAGAACAGCGGATGAGCTATATGAGGTAAGTGTTATATTTGGTCAATTGACTGCACATGGAATGTCAAAGACAGTAAAAAGCTAAAGATTTCTCAGTGTAGATCCACAAGAGAATCCGAAAGACATATTACTTGCTCTGGTAGGGATGGAGAAAATGAAAGATAAACTGTTAAAACTTTGTAATATTCAGGGTCAGTTGATATTTATACACCCATTTCAGACAGTGCATCAAATATGATTGATTTCCTGGGAAGATTTATGTCTTTGAAGGAAAAGAGTTCCTAATTAGCATCTGCTTCACTTAGACCATGTAAATGGCAAACACCATTCAGGCAATGTCATGGGTCCTATATTGTTTGAAAAGCTGTCTACATTAACCAAATTAATTGTGTAGCGCTAGCCTTTGGATTCTCAGATTATTTTTTTTAACACATGTACAAAATGTTTCTACTGGTGCTTTAGAAAGTCTATTTTTTTAAAATAGCTATGTCTAATGACTTTTTCCTTCAAAATCCTGTGTTTAGAATAATCACTGATGGCTTGTAATAAATTGCTTCCAATTTCATTCTCGTCTTAGGCAATGTTATCCAGATCTGTGGTTTTAAAAACCATTCACATGCCAACAATTCCTAAATGTCTGTCTCCACCTCTAACCTCTCCCCTTAACTCTAGACTCATATACCCACTGCCTCTTATACATCTCTACTTGGAGGTCTAAGAAGCAATTCAATCTAACAGGACCCAAACCGAACTCTTACTTCTATTTCCCTTCCTTCAACCTTCTTCTTCCTCTTTCTTTCTCTTAGTTGAGAATACCAGCGTCCACTTGGTTGTTCAGTTCAAAATTTAACAAAGTCATCCCTGGTTCACTTTCTCTTGTCCTTGATGACGACACCACTAGTAAGTTGGGTCTTGTCTATAAAACTCTTTATGAACCTGCCAACTTTTCTCCATCTCCTCAGCTACTACTCTGGACTGTCTTCCCTTCTAACGTTGGATGCATTATCCACAAGGTAGGCAGAGTAATCTTTCAAAAATTGAAATCAAAGCATCTCTGTCTATCTTCCTCATACTTAGAACTGGAAACTATTCAATACTATATCCATTTACCTTTCTGGCTTCAACTGATCACTTTCCCTTCTCACATGATGGCACAGCCACACTGGTTTGCTTTATGCTCCTTGAAGAGCCCAAGATTATCCATGCTTTGTGGATTTTCATGTTTATCAACCTGGACCTTCTCCTTCTAGAGCATCAGATATCTGGATCCTTTTAGCTCTCTAGTTCCTATTTTAAATCTTACTTCTTCAGTTTCGTTTTAAACTGAGGAGTCGGAGTCCACCCAGGAAAATGAAACCACTCCTACGTATTTAAAATAGGAAATTTAACACATAGTATTGGTTACCTATGTGGTGGAAATACTGAGAAGTCAAATAGGAGATAATAAAACAACCCAGAGATTAGCAACAGCAGAAAGCCACAGTCAACCTTTGGCAGGAGTGACAAAAAGAGAAGGTAGGTTTCCTGAAGTCTGGGACCACAGCAGAAGCTAGAACCACGTCAGGCATGACTAGAGAGAGCCAGGGAGGAGATGTATCCTCTGCCGGAGACACTGCCCAAAGCGGGGTAGGGGTGGGGGGGTGGGGGAGATACACTGATTTCTCCCTTCTTCCAGCGCCCCAGTCTCATGTCAGTGATTTCATTGGTTAAGCCCAGCCGTAAGTTAGCGAACATAAAAGCCTGTGGATTGTGACCTGCCAAGATGAGCCCCACTGTGGTATAGAACAGAGCAGGACACTGAGGAGAAATTAATCTGAATGGAATCAGATTGAGGACGGGCATATTACCCACCTTAAAGTGGTCCCCCTTGTCCCCAGACAAGTCCTATCCCATCATTCTGTTCTCACCATAGCACATTATCACATAGTTGCTTATCTGTTTACTTTTTATTGTCTCTCTCTAGGTCATGTCCAACACAGCATCTGGCATATTTTGTGGGCTCAATAAATGATTATCAAATGAATATAAAGGGGAAATTATTTTCTCTGTAAGGTCATAGTAGAAAAGATACATAAAGGATTACTTTAATGATTTTCGACATTTGTGCACAGTGTAACTAGGAATCAAAGCTGGGCTATTCAGTAAGTCAGTGGCAGATCCACATTTCTTCTGGCTTCTTTACCTTGGGGGAGGGCAGTGTCTCTACTGTTATACTTAACCGAAGAGATGATTATGTACCTTTTAAAATAAATACCTGTTGATTCAGTCTTAAGAATTTAGTTTTTGTTCCCTTAGCCATTCTTCTTTAGGGAAAACTTTACTGAAATAGCTATATCATGTTTTTAGAATATTACAGAATGTTTTTGTTTACAGGTGAATGTTTCTAAAATCAAGAAATGCCAAGAAAGACTTAAATATCTAAAAATTACAGACTGCCTCCTTTTTCTTCAAGTCACCAATTTTCCCAATTAGTAATAAATCTGTTGTATCCATGCTGTTTATAACATCTTTAGCATGAAGATCTCAGAACACTGTAGACGCAGTTTAGCATTGCCTTTCTCCTGTTTTTAGTTGAGAAACATGAGATTTAGGAATAACAAGAAGTTCCTCTCAGAATTATAGCTTCAGAGGTCCAAAGGAACCTTAACAAGATAATCAAATCCACTCCCTTTGCTGCCAAGGCATGCACTGAATTATTGAGCTAAAACAGGATTACATCTAAATCCACATTTGTTAAAGGGCTCTTGGGGAAGGAGTTTGTAATGACCCCATTCTAATAGCATTTACTGTTCATAAATGTTTCCTGATATTTATTCTATATCCCTCACACTACAGTTTAAGCTTCTTTGATCATTTGATCTCACTCCTTCCTCACCTCCCATAATACCCTCAATTTTGTATTGCTTTTTAATTTTTTCAAATACAAATATCTCATCTCTATAACAAGATCATCAATAAGAATTACATTGTTTTACATTGTTTCAGTTCACCCTGGAGTCTAGGCTCAGGGATGTGTCAACTAGCTGATGGACTCCTTGATGGGCCTTCTGTAAATTTAGAAGTTTTGTAAAGGCATAGCAGCAAAAGCACTTAAGAATATCAGATTTCATTCATTTTGGAAAAGGCACTTTTGTCAATTGCATCAGGTGCTAAAAGACTTCTATTGTTTCTCAATTCTCAGTAAAAATTTGTCCCCAGTAGAAAGGTTAAAACTGAATGGTAATGTAGTACTCTCTCAGGCTTGGTATTGTCGTTCATACTGACACATAGAAATAAATATGCAGGTCTGCCTGAGTGGCTCAGTCGGTTAAGCACCTGCCTTTGGCTCAGGTCATGATCCCGGGGTCCTGGGATCGAGCCCCACATTGGGCTCCCTGATTGGTGGGGAGCCTGCTTCTCCCTCTCCCACTCCCCCTGCTTGTGTTCCCTCTCTCGCTGTGTCTCCCTCTGTCAAATAAATAAATACAATCTTTTAAAAAAAAGGAAATAAATATGCATAGAAATACTCAAATACCTAGTTAAATGATAATGATAAAGATTGTAATTTTAGAATTTATTTTAAGTGGAGAAATTTAATGAGCAAATGAGTGATATGCCATATAATCTACATGATATTGGGGCAAAAGAGATTTAATAATAAGCATAAGAATAATACGAAACATCAGCAGACAACCTTTATCGAGTACCTGTTATGTGCCAGACAGTCTTCTAAATCCCTTTACATGTATTAACTTAGTTAATCTTCACGATCACTCTATGGGTTGGCACTATTACTATCCTATTCTAAAAAAAGGAAAGCTGATGTACAGAAATGTTAAATGCCCAAGAGTATGCAGTTGGTAAGTTGCAATCCTGACGTTCAAACCCAAGAACCATTGCTCCTAAACACTAAACTACAGCTTCCGTGGGTGAGGGGAAGGGAACTTTCATAGGAAGTGTTGAGGAAATGGCCTATGGTTGTTCTGGTTTCAGTTCTCACTATAAGAAGAAGTGACTGTTGCTTGCCACAGCAGACTGAAGACCACGGTTCTCCCAGAGGAAACACAGCTGCCCGAGAGAAGGCAGACAGACTCAGAAGTTGGTGCAGCAAAGCCATGGTCAGAATTTGAGGAACCTATTGGAGGGAAGCAGAACTTTATGAAGAACTCAATCAATAAAGATGAAATAAAGGTGAGACTTAGAGCCAGCTGCAACACGGGCAGTGACCTAGACTTAGAAATAAGGACAAGGAAGCAAGAGATGGACATTCCAGGCCAAACACTGCAGACACACAGAAGGTCAGACAGGATCAGATCTGTTTTCATAGCCCCTGAGCCACACAGATGAGGTCTTACGACTAGCTGCTTAGTAGAACACATGGGTGGTCTTCTACAGGTGATTGTTTATAATTAGAAAATTGAAGTGCATAAAATTTCTATATGATAATGTAAATCCCAAGTGTAAATCTCAGTAAAGCCTTTCACCATATTACAAAAGTTCCCAGTCAAAAGAGTCCTTCTATATATGAGTTCCTAGATAGAAGGGTAGAGTGCACACCCACTCTGACTCCAGAATTCTTTCAGTGTTGACAAAGTTTAGGTGCTACATGCTATGGATACAGAGTATATGTGTCAGCATTATTACCTGGTGTTACATTGAAAATGCAAGTTTCAATAATTTTTCTAGCTATTAAATAAATACACATATACATGCACATATATTGCTATCCGCACACTCACATCCATTCCTCTAATGCATTGCCCTCTCCCATTCCAGTCTCCTCAACTGATGGTCAAAATCTTCCCATGATACTGCCCCACCATACTGAATGGGTATATTTTTTAAATTTTCCATTATTTTCTGCAGACACAAAATCATGCCATGTCCCTTCACCACCCCCACCCTAAACTTGTTCTTGCTACTTCTGCCAGTAATGAATTTCCAGCTTCTAGCTTTATCCAAATTCACTTACTTTTCAAGGCACAAATCAAGTGCTATTTCCTCAGATGATATTTTCTACTGACCCTGATCATTCTCATCTTCATTCTCCTTTGGTACCTCTTATGAATGCCTCTTTGGTAATCAGTCACATGTTGTGTTGTGTTTCATGCATGTATGACTTGTCCGAAAAATCAATCATAAACTTCTTGGGGTTAGGACCTGACTTAAACTTCTTGTCCTTGCACAACTCTCAGGACAATGGCAAGCATATAGCTGATTCTCAATGCACAATTGTTTGTGATAAAACGAATTGAAAGCACTTAATTGTTTTACTTCAGACTTACTGACGTCAATAAGTAAATTATTTTTGAAGGCCTTTCATCCCCCTTGGATTCCAGAAGGACCTGTGGGACACTCTCTGTCAGAACGACTCAGAGCTCCCTTTAAATCTATTGTATATGCAATGAGATAGACTGAGTATATCCTCTTCTCCCCATGTGTTTTTTAAAAAAGATTTATTTATTTATTTTAGAAAGAGGGGAGAGGGACAAAGGGAGAGAGAAAATCACAAGCAGACTCCGCACAGAGTGCAGAGCCTGACGTGGGGCTCGATCTCACAACCCTAAGATCATGACCCGAGCCAAAACCAAGAGTTGGACACTTAACTGACTGAACCACCCAGCCACCCCTCTCCATGTGCTTTTTAATTTGGGTAATTTATGCTTCTCTAATGTTGAACACAAAAGCATTTCATTAAAAGAGAAATGGAGGGGAAAGCTCTATTATTATAGAAGCATGCAATTATTTGGGCACAAACATATTGTTATGATAGTCCTCAAGTTGACTTTCTCAAATGGAGTTGATGCCTTTGTCAGCTTAAGTCCTCTATGTCCAGAAATTGGTACAATTCAGTTTTTTTTTTTTTTTAAAGATTTTATTTATTTATTTGAGACAGAGAGAATGAGAGACAGCATGAGAGGGAGGAGGGTCAGAGGGAGAAGCAGACTCCCTGCCGAGCAGGGAGCCCGATGCGGGACTCGATCCCGGGACTCCAGGATCATGACCTGAGCCGAAGGCAGTCGCTTAACCAACTGAGCCACCCAGGCGCCCCTGGTACAATTCAGTTTTATTGGCATTGATATTTGGGCAGGGAGCTGTTGAATGGACTATTGAGAAACAATGGACCTAAAATACAAATTTACCTGACAGGTTAAACTCAGTAATCATATACCATAGTGATACGCCTCAGTTTCAAACATTCTAATCCACCTTGATAAATGTAATACATGGGGATCCATCAGCTATATGAAGTTACCTAAAAACTTCACATTATTTGTGCTTTCAGTCTGAACCACCTCCTAGAATTCTGACTTTAGCAGTACTAGTAATACTAGCAGTTAACATTTAGGAAATACTTGCTATAGGCTCACAATTATCACAATTAATTCTCTCGATAACCCTGTTATAAAGGTACTATTTTTACTCTCTACTAGAGACGAAGAAATTGAGGCTTAGTGAGGTCGAGTTGCTTTACCAGGGGCACACGGTTAATGGAACCAGGACTCAGTCTTCTTCTGACTCGTTAAGCTCTGCTAGTCTAAACCCTTGCTGTGCTCAGCACCAGCATCACCTGGGAGCTTGTTAGGGATGCACAGTGTTAGGCTCCACGTAGACCTACTGAACTCTCATTGGAATTGTAACAATTACCAACGGATTCCAATGCACATTAAAGTTCGAGAAATGTCTGTTCATGTCTTCTGCCCATTTTTAACTGGATTATTTGGTTTTGTGTGTGTGTGTGTGTCGAGTTGTATAAGTTTTTTATATATTTTGGATACTAACCCTTTACTGGATATGTCATTTGCAAATATCTTCTCTCATTCTGTAGGTTGTCTTTTAGTTTTGTTGATAGTTTTCTTTGCCGTGCAGAAGCTCTTTATTTTGATTAGCCCACTAATATATTTTTGCTTTTGTTTCCCTTTCCTCAGGAGACCTATCTAGAAAAATGCTGCTATGCCCAGTGTCAGAGAAGTTACTGCCTGTGCTGTCTTCTAGGGTTCTTATGGCTTCAGGTCTCACGTTTAGGTCCTTAATTCACTTTGAGTTTAGTTTTGTGTATGGTGTAAGAGGTCAGTTTCTTTTTTTTTTTTGCGTGTCGCTACCTGGTTTTCCCAACACCATTTGTTGAAGGGAATGTCTTTTTTCCATTGTCTATTCTTGCCTCTTTTGTCAAATGGGGATGAGAGAAATAGGTGAAGGGGATTAAGAGTACGCTTATCTTGATGAGCATTGAGTAATATATAGAAGTGTCGAATCATTATTTGTACACCTGAAACTAATATAACACTGTATGTTAACTATACCGTAATTAAAAATAAAAAAGTTTGAGAAGCACTGCTCAAATGCAGCTGGTTATAACACCTCCATTCTCCACCCCCTCTCTGCCCGTCTCTATGAAGATAGACTGTTGTCTCTTATGTGTTGTAAATTTCTCTCTCCAGACTTCAGGGGGTGTCACAGACTAATTTATAAATATATCTTTGATTGTTCCTTGGGCTTTACTTTTTCTTTCCTCAGCTTTCAGTATTTTACGTAAACCTTTAGGAGATTTGTTCTAACTCTCAGCAAATTTCAGTTGCATTTCTATGGTCATTTTCCAGTTCTTTATGGAGTTCTTAAACACGCTAAAAGGAGAAAGATGCTAAAAATACTATGTCAAGATAGAAATACAGTTTTTCTTTGTGCAGGGAAGGAATAATGATTCCTAAAACCATTTCTCAACATGCCCAGCACTGTGTTGACTTCCCCACTCCCAGTTTTATTGAGATTGGATTGACATATAGCTTTGTATTAAAGCATACAACATAATGATTTGATATATGTATATATTGGAAAATGATCAATGAAATAAATTTAGTTAATATCCATTGCCACACATAGTTACAAACATTTATTTTCTTGTGGCCTTTTTTTTTTTTTTTTAATTCAGGGACACACACAGACCAGTAGCCATAGGGAGCAATGACTAAAAATGACTGAAAATACGTGCTCACTAGGACATGAGGAAGAATGAGGCAAATGAATATTTTCTGATTCTCTTTCCTGAACCCTAATTATTCACTCACAACCATTCATTCCATATGTTCAACTCAATCCATGAGTCCCAGTGCCACCCGGGCCTCACACTGCTTTCTAACTCAGGGAGTGACATACTATCAGTTATGCAAGCCAAGAATCCAAGAGCCTTTCTGGATACCTCTATCTCTCTGTCCTATGTATGATGTCATCTTCTAGATTTCTCTTGAATGCGCCCACCCTTCGGTGACTACAATAATCCAAGTCACCATTATCTCATTATTGCAGTGGCTTCCCAGGTAGTACTCTCATCTCCTTTTGCTCTTCCCTCCCCACCCCAATTCAATAAGCAAAATAACAATTTTAAGTGCAAATCTGATTACGTTACCCTTCCTTCTGGCTTAAAGTACTCAGTACTTTCCCTTTGACCTTAAGATAGAAGCTCCCTAATTGGTCTTCGAGGACCTGTCTCCTGCTGCTTCGATCCTTGTCCCATCTTGCACAAATGACTCCATTCCTTCTTAATGACAACCGCAGTCAACCATTCTGCCTTTCCTCCCAACTGTCGTGCCATGCTTCCTCTCTTGCACATGTATTTCCTGGCGTAGTCCTCCCTCCCTCCTCTACTTGATGAGCATCCTTCAGAAGTCAGCTTCATTTGGGGACTCTCTTCTCTGACAACTCTATGTCATATCCTTCTACTGTACACTGCCCTTCATTCATTCACTTATTCATTCATCCAACTAATTCAACAAGTATCTATGGAGCAATTCCTCTGTGCCAGGCTCTGTGCTCAGACACAACAGTGCATAAAGCACACATGGTTCCCCATCCTTTTGTCCAAATTAGAAATCAGGGCATGAATCTCTCCTTTCACAGGACTTATTGCAGACACAACTTCATACTTTCGTGATTTTTAATTTATGTGTGTTTCCTATATAGACTATAAGCCCCATGCAAGCAAAGATTTTGCCCCATTGTTTTATTTCTAGTACCCAGCATGCTACCTGGCATATAATAGGTATGCAGTAAATATGTACTGATTAAATGAATTTTGAATATTTAGACCTAGATACTCACATTAAAATTTACCTGCCACATACAGACTTTTTAGATCTTAAAATATTTCTTTTATTCTTAGTCCTGTCATTTCATGAATCATAGTTTAATGTCAGTCACAAACATAGATTCTTTATTAATTTATTCCAGAATATTTATTTATTGCTTACTCATCAGTGCTTGCTCATTCCTCTCTATTATCTCTCCAGATATTAAATGATAACTCCTGTTTGGGTAAAGACTCCTGAAGTGTCTGGGAACATTATTTCCTGCATAGTAGTGCCCACTTATTAACCACGTTGAGCTTGCTATTTTTAAGCCTTATTCAGTCTCTGATTCACATCTAAACAGTGCACCCAACTCCACAGTGACTAAAGTTCAAAAACAGATTTTATAATGGCTTTCAAAAATCTAAACATGCTACACACACTTATTACTCCCTTTCCCTTTCTTGAAAAAATAGTATTTCTCAATTTGTGTTCAAAGGGTTCCCTGGTCAAATACTACTGGGAAATAAAGGCTTAAACCAAGCAAAACAAGCTTCTTGTTGCAGCATTTTTTCAGAGCCCTTAACCTGTTGTTTCACACTGTGACTCTCCAAGTGTGTGTTTGTTGAGGGGCAGTGAGGTATATTACATATTCAGAAGGCCAGTGTTTTCAAACACATTTGATAGGGGGCTCCTTTCTCCAAGACCACTTGTTGAGCTCTTTGGGAAATAATCACTTTTAAACTAGCCTGATTCTGGCTGGGGAATAAAACGTCGATAGTTCACTGTTACTACTTAAAAATGAACTGTTCAGTTTTCTCCGGAAGTCAACCAACTCCTGAAAATCCATGGGCCCAATTCAATTTCAAATGGTTCAAATGATTACTGAACATCCGTTATCTGACTATCTAGTGCTGGCAACCCTCTTGACCAAGAAAACGACAGCCACCTCTCTGCTCCTAAGCGGTAGGAGGAGAAGATGGTTGGGACTGAGTTCTTATTATGTGCCAGGCCTACTGCAAATGCCAACACACAGTGTCTCTAAATGTAGAAATTATTATTCCTGATGATAAGACAAGGGGTGTTCAGGGTCACTGAGCAGTGGGAGATCTGGGAATCAAGGCAAGGGCCCTTCGCTTCTAAAACCTATCTCCCTTTCCCTGGCCATATCATCCCTGATTTACATATACTCTTTTGGAGGAACTCACTAAAAAATAATGTGAATATTGTATAAGTAAATGACTAAAGTCCTATGGAAACCATTGGAACTGTTTTGCTGTTTCCTAAAGATGGTATTCTTCTTCCCTACACTGGCTTTTCACCCAGAACCCAGCTTGCAGAGTATGTTCCTGGAGAAATATGTAGCTGGCAAATCCTCTGCCTCCACCACTCAGTCTTCTTTAAGTAAATTGTGAAATTTCCCTTAATGCAGAAGTAGAACTACTTCTCAGCAGAAATGTATAACTTGTGTTTGTGGTTTACATTGGTGGCAGATGTGATTTCCTTCATAAAATCTTGGAACTGGAAGGAAGTGAAGAGACTGTCATAAGGTCCCACTCATGCATAACCAGGGCAGTTGAAGCCTGAAAAAAGTTAATGATTTGTCCAGAATCATATCAGAAATAATCATACAAGTAAATATTAATGATGATGTTAAAACAGTAACTCTTGTGTATTGAGAATCTACCAGATAATATGGCCTTTGCAATATACTTGTTGTGTATTATACATTATCTCTATTTTCAAATGGGATGTCTGAGGCTCACACAGGTCAGGCAATTCACACAAAGCCACACAGTAAATAGGTAGCAGATCCTGGGTTCAAATAGTTTGACTCCAAGGTTTAGGCCCTTTCCACCATGCTGCTCCCTGTCTCTATAGCATGGGCCCATCAAGGTAAGCAAAAATGAAGTGATTCAGTCTAATTTTCTTCAAACCTAAATCAGATAGAAAATTGGGAGGGGGGCAAGAAAACCTCGAAATCACATCATTTACATGAGGTATGATTGAATAAAAATGGGCCCAGATTCAAAAACACATGTCAAATGTCATTGCTCCAAAGTGAGGGGTATTCCCTTCACATACTCATTGGGGGTGGATCTATTTCAGTGGTGATGTCACAACCTGAAACCATTGTGGAATTCCTTTCTATGTGGTAACTTGCAATATGTTTTGTTTTGTTTTTTATTTGTAAAATTTTCATATAAATTTTTTTTATTATTGAAGTATTGTTGACATAAATGTTATATTAATTTAAGGTGTATAACATAGTGACTAGGCAATTCTATATATTACACAATGCTTACCACAGTAAGTGTAGCTATCATCTGTCACCATACAACATTAGTACAATATTATTCACTATATTCCCTGTGGTTTGGGTTTGTTTGTTTGTTTGTTTTTAATAACATCATTAGTGGTAAAATACTTTTCTTGAGAACATATTAAATTTTCCCCATTGTTTGGACTCTGGATTGGTGAATAAGTGGGGATCAGGCTGGATGATAGTGGTGAATATCATATAATGGAACCAGTTTCCTTGAGTGACTTTATTTACAGACTCAGAAGCTCTTATCTAGAGTTAAGCTTGGTCCTTTGAATCTTTTTTTTTTTTTAATTTTTAAATTTATTTATTTGAGAGAGAGAGAGAGAGAAACAGCATGAGAGGGGATAGGGTCAGAGGGAGAAGCAAGCTCCCCGCTGAGCCGGGAGCCCGATGTGGGACTCGATCCCAGGACTCCGGGATCATGACCTGAGCCGAAGGCAGTTGCTTAACCAACTGAGCCACCCAGGCGCCCAAGCTTGGTCCTTTGGAGTAAAGGTGGTGTCAGTGAAATTCAAGACTCTTTCAAATCTGCATGGAATTAGAGAGAGCTTCTAGACTGAACCTATATGTGCTATATAAAGTAATTCAAAACAGCTACATATGAATATACAGCTTCTTTATTATTCTTTATTTCAAGTGAGTGTGAGATTATGATGATAGTTATAAACACTTAATTATTTTTCATTGTGTAACTAGTTCCTTATTTTGAAATCTTTCCTATCATTTCATTAAAGGCTCAGCTGTATCACACTTGGTTCAAGACAATGCCCTACCAAAAAGAGTCTCCGAACCATTATAACATTTGCTATCTGCTCTAATTTCTTAGAATCTAATCAAGTACTACACTATTTTTATTTTACCTTTCATGATGTCTGTCTTATAAAGACTGTAATATTTTTAAATTTTATTTTATTATGTTATGTTAATCACCATACATTACATCATTAGTTTTTGATGTAGTGTTCATGATTCATTGTTTGTGTATAACACCCAGTGCGCCATTCAATACATGCCCTCTTTAATACCCATCACCAGGCTAACTGATCCCCCACCCCCCTCCTCTCTAGAACCCTCAGTTTGTTTCTCAGAGTCCATAGTCTCTCATGGTTTGTCTCCCCCTCCTATTTCCCCTTCATTTAATATTTTTAAGAAAATAAGAAAACAAATTTTAAAGTTCCTCAGTATTTCTTTTTTTGTTTTGTTTAGCCCTGTGGTGGATGCATTATAAAATGAATGCTTTTAAGATGCAATTCTTCCCTCAATCACTTCCTCATTTTTGTGTATCTGCTCTCTATGAGTACAAACTGAGTTCCTAGAAAACTGTCAGTATTCAATATCTTCTTCCATTTGATGTTACTCACTCTGATCTTTATTTTTCCTGAAAAGTTCCATTTACCAACATTTCTTCTTTGTATTTGGACACTGCATTGACCATAATTATATTCAGTTGTTGATTCAAGTGCAAAGTTGAGCTGTTTTCAAGTGTTTTAGGTCAATGTAGGCAACCTTCATCACTAATTTAGGCTCAATCTTCTATAGAAAGTTTGGATATTCAGAACTAGGAAAGTTTTCTGGGATAAATAAAATTTCTGTTCTACTGGGTTAAGAGATAAACCTTTCTTGAATTTATCGCCTAAGAATTGTCTGCCACAAATATCTGTTGTTGCTGTTTGATAAAACTGAGGTCAAGTCAAAGTTATTTATCGAAGTGTGTTTATACAACACCTACTCTGTGCCCAGCTCATGCAGAATTCCTACTTTCAGCAGTGGGAGGTTGACTCATAGCTGTAATTCCATTCTGAGACAGCCTCAGAACAAAATGAAGCAGTATGGGTCAGCACCCAAATTCTAGCATTTAAAATCCATCCGCTCCAAGCAGAGGAAGTCAGTGGTGAGTAAGAAGTAGATTTTTCTGCCAGTGGATAAGCCTCATCCTTGAAAAGGAAATGTTCTTGGTCTCCAAAGAACTGGCGAAAAATGCAGAGGGTGCCTTTCTACTTTTTCCACCATAGAGGAAGAATGAATAGAGAAGCCTACAAAACCACACAAGATAAAATATTGCTGGCCGATAGAAATAGACACATTTGGAAGTCAGGAAGTTGACCTGCTCCAGACGTGGTGTCAGTGAATGGAACTCCAGCATTGGAGGCCTCTTGGGAGAGGAGGGTAGTCTTTAATGCCTACTAATGAGAATCTTCAGAAGAATTAGTCCCTGAGGATAGACTAGAAAGGTGGGGTGATAAACTATGGTAGGGCTTGAGAATTCCATCCGTAAGGGAGCTCAGTTTTTAAAAACCTGATAATTTTGTATTCTTCTTGGTTCACAGTAACAAATGGCCTGAGCATTTGCAGATCTTATCTATAGGGAATTGCAAAATCCTAACACAGCTTTATCAAAGCAGTCTCATTATCTTGTGAATTTGACAGAGAAAAGCCATATGGAAAACAAATTTGAATTGCTTTGCATCAAGTAAAATTGAAGTAATATTCTCAATAAGAAGGAAAACAATCTGAACTAAATAGTATGACCTAGTAGATGACTCATTTTAATAAGCCAGAACATGACATCAGAACTGTTCCTAGGAGTTTGGATAGTCAAATGAAGTGGTTTCCCATAAAGTTCTCTTAAAATACAGATTTCTGTTCCTTATCACCACATCACCACCAACAACAATCCCATCCTCCACCTGCTCCCATCCCTAAAGATTCTGATTCAGTCCCTCCATGCTTAGGAATCTTATTTTCAACAAATATTTAAACACCCATGTTTGGGAAATTCCAGTCAAGGAAACCAATGAATTAGAATAATTTCAGCCATTGATTTTCCATTCTGACTGCATATTAATCACTTGGGGAGCTTCTAAAAATAGCAGTGTTGGGGTGGGGAGTTCCTCTCCCAGAGATTCTGGCTGTTGACCTTCCTTAGGGTATTGCTTGGCTAGGGTAGCAGCAGGAGTGGGAGAGTCTGTGACAGACAGCTCTTTCCCCCCAAATGTTTGAATTTCTTTTGCAAATCTCTTATTTTTTTTAAAAAAGTGTACTTGCCAAAAGATAGAGATTGTGAGGGGAACTCTTCAGAATAGATAGAAGGTCCCCTTATCCCAAAAGGCAGCCCAAGATCCTCAGTTGTCCTAAGAGAAAAGGTAGTAGAAAACTTCTGGAAGCTGCAGTCCAATTCTTGTCTGAAGCTATTCTTCTGCTCTGCATTTTGACTCATTTGGCTGAAATCCACCATGTTGCCCTATAGACTATCCAGACACCACAATCCCAATTAATTTGCATTTAAATTTAATGTGCTATTTTATTCTGCCATTAAAATATTTGCATCTTCTGTATTACATCTGAATCCTCAAGATGCTGGGTTCTGCCAATGTCTTGACCACCCAATCCCTTTTCATTCTATTTAACTCATCAGAGTACATGTTGATAGTTTGAAGAGTATAATACCTGCCTATACCACTGGCCAGTAGACCAAGACCCAACAAAATAACTTGACTGTCCCTAGATGGTTATGGCATTCTCTTTAGATGCCTTTACATGTCTTGTCTGGACCTTAGTAATAAATAGATGGGAACTTGAAAATGATAACTATTTTGGTTAGCCTTTTTGGTAAGAGTTCTAGGACACAATTATTTTAGAGTCCAAGAGGAATTTCTTGTTGTCAGAAGCTTGTAGAGCGCATGTTGTGAATGAAGTAGTAAGAATAGATTTCTTTTCACAAACAAAACCTTCACAAGTGTTTTAGGAAAGGGAGGGTATGGGAAGGGAAGGCGATATTCAACCATCCCAAAATAGCTGGTTTATTACTACAGGAAAAAGATAAGACGAAGACAGATTAGTCACATTTCCTTATTTGTTATTGTACCAAAATTATCCTGTGAATTGCAGTGTCATTTTGTATTGCCATTGAGACTTCTTAAATGCATCAAATCACTGAGACTGGAGTAGAAAAAAAAATTACTTAAATCAAAGCACAAGGCTTCATAACAGTGAGTGACTGGGGTCATTAATTTGTATTTGCTTTTCTTCTTTTTTTTTTTCTTTTGGCAACAAGTCCAGCATTGTTCCTTTAAGCTATCTGGTTCACTCCACGGCTGTATAGCTGATAATAAAACCATATTAGTTTACATCAACCTTCTTTACCATTCATATACACATGCAGATTTGCTTTAGATCTTCTTGGTCTGCAATTAGGATTCTCACTAATATACTCATTCAACATATATTGATTAATCATCTATCTTGTGCCATGCACCACTCTCTGATTTATCACCTTGGCTTATGTCACTTCATGTCATAGGAGTGACTCATATATAATTGTAATGTCTCCAGTTTCCATTTTGTTTCTCTATTTGTCTATAATAATAAAAAATAACAACAATCGCTAATACAATATGGCATTTACCTTGTGCAAGTCACTGTTCCAAGTGCTTTATATATGTTTTTTATATATTTTTGATCCACATGAGAACCCCATGAAGAAGTCTTCATTTTAATGTTCATTTTTAGGAAAAGAAAACTGAGGTACAGTTTAGACATTAAATAATGAAATAATTTCTCTGAAGACAGCACAGCTAGTAAGTGGTCGGACTTGGTTTTGAACCTGGGCCATCTGGCACCAGAAGCTGTGTTCATAATCACTATGGAATTTCTTGTGTCCTAAACACACCATTAGTGGGCAAATATCTGGCCTTTGCTTTGACTTAGCCCTCCATGATAATGCTTCTACCTGACTTATTCCACTCTTAAACAGAACTCAGAAACTGAAGACCTGCCCACTGCATACTTTTAGCCTTAGTTATAAAGACAATTCCTTTTGATAAAGTAAATTTTTTTCTAAGCTGGTATTTTTTTTCAACAGTGTTAGAACATTTGCTTTTTCCCAAATGAAGGCTATATTTTCTTTATTATAAAGATATCATATGTTCTCATCCCAGTTAATTCTAAGATTATTAGTTTCTCTAGTGTCAAGTGTTTTATAAATATGAGGTCTTTCTGTGTACTTGATTTTTCTTGGCTAATGTTTAGCATAATCATTTACACATTAAAAGAAGTAAAAGTTTTAAGTCAAGGTCAAAGCCTTTGGCTACACAATACAGTTAGACAGTTCCCTTTGTGGCCAAAGTCATGTTGTTCAGCTCATAATCCAAAGATGGCATATGAGCCAGTATCAAGTGACACATGAGCCATTTGTCATCACCACTCATTTCTTTCCTGATACCTTCTTGATTTTTCATAGACCTTCTCTTAGATTCACTGAGATTCCTCATCTTCCACTCATGAAATTATACTGATTTAGTCTCTGTTTCTTATCTTTCGACTTGAGAGATCTACTGGGATGTAAATGAATGGTTAAAAGTTCTACAAAGTCTTTTTTTCAGAATCTTAAAGCAAGAAATAGTTTCACAATATCCAGAAAATGGTCACATAGACCATGTCTAAAGAGGAAGAAAATGAAGACTTTACATTGAATGAAGGTAACGATGATTGCTGTTGTGATGCATGTTTTGGTAGAGAATGTTTTTGAAGACAATAAGAATTCCTGAGACCTTGTTGGGAATAGTAGAATGGGAGGACCTAGGATCCTTCCAATATCACCTCCATGTACTCCTCGTACACACACTCAGTCTTGACCTGCCACGAGTTGCCAGGGAAATCGTATACACACACACACCACACCACACCACACCATGTATGTATGCCTCAGTTGTCTTTTCCTTTCTCTTCAGCAAGGTCTGCCACCTCCTTCCCTTTCCAAAATAGGCAAAGGAATAGGCATTTAATTTCAGATGACAGACTTATGAAAGACTTCTCTTGATGTGTTAATTTGACAAAATGCCTTCACTCAGAAATAAACAGGAAGTCAGGAGGTGACATTGTTGGGTCAGCTTCAGTTCATCGATCTCTGGAGAAAGATAAGTTGAATAATTGAAAAAAAAATCACTGAGTTATCCAGTTTGTATATCTCTCATTGATCCAATTAACTGGACAGACAGCAAATGCCCATTTTATGTTATGCTGTGAATGCCTTTTTTGTTGGCATTATTGTAAAAGTACTTTGTGGTTCCTGGGGAAAGGCACTCTGTGGTGCTATCAGCAGTTTTTCTCCTTCTCATTTGTTATGATAATAACTTTTGCTGTTATAGTCAACACTCAGAGATTCAGGATAATGTGAAACACTCTAAGCTTATGACTCAATTTTTCTAGAACCATCCTGGCTTAAAATAGTGCATCTTACCATCCCCATAAACCACTGTTGTAGAAAAGTGAAACCGTACCAAATGCTATCTTTGGATTTGGATGAACGAAAATTTGAATCCCTGCCACCCACTAGGCTGTGTGACCTTAGGGAAGATGTTTTACACTTTGAGGCCTCGATTTTTTTTTTCTTTTAAATGTTCCTTCTTCTTAGGGTTTAAGTGAGGATAAAATAAGATTACGAATGCAAAGCTGTAACATAATGGTGGCTGTCTATAAAATGTATAAATATTAGCCATTATTATTAGTTAATTTAAATATTTTTGTGTCATACCACTTATTCTAGACAGCTTTTCATATCCAGAAAACTCCCCCAAATTATTTTTGAAATCCAATATATTTTATTTGTAAAATACAATGGCTTGATCTAAAGAGAATGGAGACTATATTAAACAGAAAATCTCCATGTGTATTTTAAGTTAATATTTTGAACTTTTTTCTCAGTTACAAAGAAATGAATAAATAACAAAATGCACTTATTTGAAATTTACTTTTATTCTTTCTTTGGCTATTGGTGTTTTGTGAAATGCTAAGTGAAATAATGTGGGGAAAGAAAAGAAGGGGCATGTAACATAAACAACAAATTGCATAATTATTTCCTGAATATTTAGATAAGACAGAACATCTCTTCCAAAGTGTTAAACACCTATTTGTTCTAATTGCAATCTTGTGACCTGGTGAAAGGGAAGAATGATTAGCCTGTATTACAGAGTGGGGAGACTGAATGTGGAAGTGTAGAGAGTACATTCCCAGAAAACCTTGGCCCAATTATTAATTGCTTACTAATGCTGCTTCCTCCAATCACCGAATCATACTGTCTATCGGCTGAGTCATTCCTTGATTTCTATTAAGCAAATATCTGTTGAGTGTCTGCTATGTGCTATCTAGCGGTTGGGAATAAACAAGTGAGCAAAGCAGACCAAAATCCCTGACCATGTGGAGTTTGCAAAATAAATAAACTGCATATTTTGTTATATGGAGATACAAACTACAGAACATCAGGAACACAAGATGGGGAGTAGTGTTCTTACAATCTTAATGAGTGGGGATTAGCAAGGTGCACGCTGAAAAGGTTGCATTTGAGCCAAGACTTGAGGGAGGCAAGGGAGGGAGCCATGTGGGGATCTGGGGGATTTGCAATCCATGTGCAGGATACATGAAGGTTGAGGAAGAAGGAGGCCTGGGATGAATGGACAAAGGAAGAAGTAATGGAGGCAGGGGCATGTCAGGGAGTGTAGGGTCTTGCAGGCCATTCTGATGACCTTGGCACTGGCTGGGACTAAGTTGTAAGTGTAGTTAGAGGTTTCCAAACAGAGAAATGACATGATCCAACTTAAGTTTTATTGGGATCACTTTGTGCTGTGTGGAGAATAGATAAGGATCAAGGATCGAAGTGGGGAAATCAGATAGGAAGCTATTGGAATGATAGGTGCAGGCTCCAGCAGAGGAGGTAGTAAGAAGTGGTCATTGCTGAAACAAGAGCCAAGCATTGGCTGAACATAACTGGATGAGGTTTGTGAGAGAAAGGGAACTGAGAATGACTCCAGGCTTTTTGGCCTGAGAAACTGGAAGGGTTGAGTGGACACCATTATGTGGTTATCTGAGAAATGCAATGCCTTGTAAAATCATTTTATTTGCACTGTACTTATTTAAAATGTGTAAATTCAATTTGAGCAGGGGCTGAGATGACATCTACCACTGCTTTCCGTGGAGATAATAAATTGTCTAAAGATATAAATCTTATAAACAAGACTCCATCCAGAAAAGGTTCTTTGGACAGAAGGATGTATCAAAACTTACTAAACAGATTTTTAAGCAAGCATTCTTTCCTGGCTCCACTGCAGACTTAAGCAAAGATAATGGGCAGGGTGGGTCCCAGGTTTGGCTATTTAAAAAAAAATCTCCCTAGATGATTCCGATGCACAGGTCCTCAACCCTCAGCCTAAACTTTCTCATTGCCACCCCTTCCCCTCAGTCTGCTGAGAACTACTGTGTTTTATGGTGCTAGCTGATGTTTTAAGTACGGGTGAAGCAACTTGGAAATGGTTTGTATATTATAAACTACACACTGGTTAAATTTTTGCATTCCTCAGAGTGAGTTCTTCCAGGATCTCTCTATCAGCATATTGGAATTACAATGCTCCAAGAAGTTTTGAAATCATCTAGACCCACAAACAGACTTAGTAGAGTGGGCTAAGGCTCTAGACGGATGAATGCTTATTGGAGTTCTCTGTTAAGAAACATTCTGAGGCTGTTTCTTTGGTTAACAGAGAGTTTACAGGTTAGCAAAACTGGCCATGGAAGCAGGAGAGAAAGTGACTGCACATACCACATACCTGCCATCCTGTTCTGGTCCCAACCTTTCGTCTCAGGGGAATTTTGCCCACAGCCCCACAGACTGACAGTGCTCCCAGTGCTGCTTCCAGAACATTCCACACACTAGGCCATCTGTGATACCCTAGAATATAAATGCCCCCCTACAGACAAGTGCACATACTTCTACATATGATAAGAACTTGAATATTGGAACTCCATAACTCACAATCCGGACTTTTTACTAATCTGGACAGATCTGAATTACGGAGATTTTACTGTATACGAAGGGCAATTTCCTTAAACTTAACAAAAGCCTTTCTGTTATTTTTATTTGTTTTTCCCTTTCATTTTATTTTATTTTTTTTTAATTTTATGATTTGGCCTAAAGTGGAAACAATGAAATAAAAACTGCATTTTATAGACTGCAGTGGAGTGGATTTGTAACTAACACCATGACCTACAAAAACTGGCATAAGGAATTTTTTCCTTCTGTCTCCAGGGCCGTGGAATGTGAAGGAAGTGACTGAGCAGCAGCTGCAAACAATTCCTAAGCATTTTCAATGGTCTTGTGAAATGCCGCGAATTCAGAGCCTCACTTCAGAAGCCCGGATTTGCATCCCTCTGAAGAAGTGCATCACTATTGGCCAAACCCACCTTCTGCCCCTCCTTGGCAAGGTTGATGGATATCTGACATAAAGAGCCTCTCTAGCTTTTTCTTCTCGACCTTTCCGTCCTTGCTTTGCTTTCGTTCCATCTTCTAGAATGTATTTCTTAGGATTCCCCTTTTAGTTTTAGCACATTGCAATTCATCAATGCAGGAACTGGCTGGTAGAGAGCAACTCCTTTCTGTGCATGCAGGAGGGAATTTTCCTTTAGTCCTGTCCAACACAAGTGAGCTAATCATGAAATGCTGCCTGTATGAACGTTCCTATTATTGCACTGGGAATTTCTTTCTGAGTTTTAGTGGACTAGAAGAGAGGCTTTTCTGAAGAAACTTAAATCCTTAGACTAACATGTGAAATCTGCCACATAAAATGCAACTGAAATGTGCATAGTAAACTATGGTTGCCATCATCAACTTTAACTTGTGTTTAGAGAGAAAATGTTCCACAGGGGATTGGTAGGAGTGATAGGAGCTGGAGCCCGGAAAAAACTTCAGTGATGTAACCCAAGATTGGATGGACTGATGACATTCCAGGCCTGTTTGTAACTGTCACACCAGGCTCTTGATTACATGGGGGCCCCAAGTCACATCATGGAGACTGGAGAGGGTCAGCAATAATTATGGACTCATCTAGTCTTTGGTTAATGATTTACCTTTCTGTCATTGCCGCAGTGAAAGAATAACTTTGCACTGTAATGATTCAACCAAGCTAGGTCAGGATCTGAATGAGCAGAAAACTGGCAGGGGCATTAGAAAAGACACTTTGATCTTTCTCCTTCCATATTTTAAAGGAGTAAATAATTGGATGAAATTGAAACATGCACTCAGGTATCCTACGTGTAAGAAATAGGTCAGATAAGGACTGACTTTGTTGGTTCCCAGAAGAAAAGGACTGATTTTTCTGGCAGGCTATAGTAACAGTGTCCCCCTCCAAAGTTACAACATGAGGAGTGGGAGAAGGAAGCAAGCAGACCCCACGCCCCACCTCTCTGCCCCGACATCTTACACACTGGGCATAGATACTCGTATCCAACATCAGCAACAGGCTGTAGCTCTGGAAGCCTGGTCACTTCAAAGCTGGGTGGTTTCAGATCTCACGGTGAATTCCATGTTGAGGAAAATGATCCTTGTGCATTTCCTTCTTTTTGTGAGTCCAATGCAAAATAAAATTTTCAGATAGTCTGTCCTCAAATATGGAAAATATTTATGAGAATCTCACAAGCTTGAGCAAAGCATGTTTGATTGTGAAGTATCAAAGTTGAAGTTTGAGATACGACCAAGAAAAGGAAATAAAAGTATTCAAATCAGATAATGAAAAGCATGTAGTTATAAGTCTAGAGTTAGCATTAGAAAAAAAGTATCCCTATAACTTTGGGATGAATTATTAGGAAACAAACATTTTAAATTGTGAACATCTGAAGCAAAGTTTTTGTTGTTGTTTGTCCCCTCTTCTCACACCTCCCCCCAATATTTTTACTAAGAAAAGATGTGTTTGTCTACATGTGGTGTTACTTTCCAGTGCACCACAGGACAGGGTCATCAGCTGCATACGCTGGGTGACCAGCAGTCTGCACTAAAAGACAAAAACATTCTCACATCAGGATTTTTGATAATGAATGACCTCTGGGTTTACTTATTTATTTTTTTGAGTAGTTTATATATATTTATTTATTTATTTTAAAGATTTATTTATTTTAAAGATTTATTTATTTATTTATTTATTTATTTATTTATTTGACACAGAGAGAGAGACACAGCGAGAGAGGGAACACAAGCAGGGGGAGTGGGAGAGGGAGAAGGAGGCTCCCCGCTGAGCAGGGAGCCCGATGCGGGGCTCGATCCCAGGACCCTGGGATCATGACCTGAGCCGAAGGCAGATGCTTAACGACTGAGCCACCCAGGTGCCCCTTGAGTAGTTTATATTTTTAAATTTAATAGGCAATCCTTGTAAGGAGAAAACAAACATCTGCCTTATGGTTTGTGGATATTATAAAGGCTGGCAGGAAATCAACAACAACAACAACAAAAATGGAGAAATACAAGAAGTCCTAAAACTGCCGAGATTCACGGAGAACCTGCCCCAAACTGGAGCCGTTTAAGCTCAAGTAGCTAAGGCTAAAGATTCTGCATTATTACTGAAAGATCTGAAGTTATACGTGTATCTAAATCTCGTCCGCTTCCATCCTGTATGGAGATAGGCTAGATTAAATCAAAACAGTGGAATTAGGTAAACTATACAAAACTATGCAATAGATTGCAGAGCAAATAAGGAAAAAAGAAATAATGAGCTGAGGATGTAGGTGAATATTTAGGTGGGTTCATTGGATGTAGGCATGTCGTTCTCTTTCCAAAGAGCCATTCAGTTGATTCTTTAGCTTCCTTTGTTACTGGCTTTATAGACATTTTCAGAGAAGTTACTTATTATGTTAATATTTATAACATGTTTAACTATTTTAACCAAGGTGACTAGTTAATATAGTTTTACTTGTAGAGCCGGTTTGGATCTCTGAATTCCTTCCCAAAGAAAGTAAAAGTAAAGCAACGTGAAAGGAATATTTTTGGCTCATGGTTTGCCTGGTTCTGGGAAATAAGTATGCTCCTAATCTTAATAGTAATTTTCGAAACTTTGAAATTTTTCTACATCAGATCTTTGACTCCCAGAGGTCTTTCATTCCCATTCAATTACCAAAGGTTTGATTCTTTAATATAGATTCTAATTTTCACACATCAACGTGCTAGTCTTTTTAAAAATTTAGAATTTTAAAATTGTGAAGCATAATGTCCACTCAGAAAAGAACAAAACATCTAAAACTAGCATTTGACAAAGTGGTTTGAAGAGAACATCCATGTCACTGTCACCCAGATCAGAAACGTAAAACACAACCCACCCAAGAAACCCCCTTCCTCTGCTCTTGCTTTGTTTCAACATCCATTCTCCCCTACTGTCAGGACCTGGATGATACTCATTTCCTTGCTTTTCTTTATAGTTTTATGACTGTTGTATGCATCCTCAAATAATATAGCTTTGTTTACTCCACTGAACTTTATACCAAAGGAACCATACTATAAATATTCCTATGTGTCTGGCTTCTCTTACTGAATATTGTGACTCATTGATGCTGTTAATTAGCTGTAATTTTTTTTTATTCCCCTTGCTGTATGATATTCCAGTGCATAAAGACAATCCATGCTACTGTTGGTTAACATTTGTGTTGTTACCAGATTGGGCTATTATGAGCATGCTATGAGTGTTCTTGTTCATGTGCCCTGGAACATGCCATGCATTTCTCTAAGATATATCCCTTGGAGTGTAAGTGCTACATTATAGGCTTCAACTTTACTACATGATGTTGAACTGTTTTCCAGAGCTGCACAAATTTATATTCCCACCTACATTGCGTGAATGTTTCGCCTGCTCCACATCCTCACCATCACTTGACATTGCAATACTTTTTAGTTTTACTCGTCTATGTATTACCTCATCATGGTTGTAATTTGCATTTTCTGATTACCAAAGATGTTGAGTCTATTTTCATATGTTTATTGGTCTTTTAGTTGCCCATTTTTGTGATATGCTTCTTCAAGTCTTTTGACCATTTTTATATAAGATTGTCTTTTTTTCCTTATTAATTTGTAGAAGTTCTTTACCTAGTTTGAAATCTAGTGCTTTGTTGGCTATACATATAAATGTATATATCCCATATCTATCAATACATATGTGATTATACATAAGTTACAGACTATCAGAGAGATAGTACATATAATAAATATATAATATTATATGTTTATTAATAAATACAATAAATATAATATATAATATATAATTAAAGATAAATAAATATAATTTCTAGTCTTTTCTTCAGAAAGACTTAAGAATAGGAGGGTGGGTTCTGCACCAATGTAATGATTGATATAGATTTAGAAAACAAGAGAGTATTATGATCTACACTGTCTCAATATTAGTAATGCACTGCCTTCTTATTTACTCTTGCATTGTCAAATTCAGAGCATGTAAAATCATTAGCAGAATAGTACAGAACAACAAAAGAAGATTCTAAACCTAGAAGGGATCTTAAAGGTAAATATATCCCATTAAAAAATTCATGTTGCTCAGGGATACCTGGGTGGCTTAGTCAGTTAAGTGTCTGCTTTTGGCTTGGGTCCTGATCCCAGAGTCCTGGGATCAAACCCCATGATGGGCTCCCTGCTCAGAGGGGAGTCTGCTTCTCCCTCTCCCTCTGCCCCTCCCCCCGTTTGTGCGCTCTCTCCCTAATAAATAAAAAATCTTAAAAAAAAAAAAAATCATGTTGCTGGAGTGCCCGGGTGACTCAGGTCATGATCTCAGTGTGATGAAATTGAGCCCCACGCCCTCTGTTCAGTGTCTGCTTGAGATTCTCTCTCTCCCTCTGCCCCTACCCCACTCTCTCTCTCTAAAAAATAAAATGAGAAGAAAACTTTAAAAAAAAATCATGTGGCTCTGCCTGAGGACCTGAGTAATAAAACCTAGGTCTTGACGACTCCAGTACTCTTAAGAGTTACGTGTTAGGAAGAAATCCTCCCCTGACAATTTCAGTTAACACAGGTCTCCTCTTTGAGACTTACTCCATAGAAACTTTTTAATCTGTTAGGAAAAAAAGTCAGAGATTCAAGGAGATGGCAGCAAGTTTCGTTGTTCTATTAAATTCGGAGGAAATATTCGGAGGGGAAAATGTCCCTTATTTATTTCCTACAGAATGCTGGTTTTTCAAGCTTTCCGGATCAGGCTTCCTGCCTGGAGGGTTGGGATCTTAATTCCAGAAATTCGCATTGTCGCTCAGATCCAGAATCCATCTGTGGTCTTGGGCTGCTGGGAGGCCCAGTGGCCCTGACCTATACAAGCATCTTCCCTTCTTGGCTCCCAGGGCTCCAGGCAGTATGTTTACTCAGGGCTTTGGCATTTATGTTTGCTCGGCACATTTAGTCACATGGAATCTTTAATGGCCACTCTGACTGCTCAGTGCCAATTTCAAAGCTGGGCCCCAAAGGAGAGCAGTAGGAAAAAGGAATAGAACTTGGCAGGGAGGAAGGAAGCTTAGAGAAACTGCAGTTTTCAATTTTTGTTTTCATTTTATTCTTTCTGGAATGTCTCTGCTTTCATGTGGGCATTGATAGAAGCATTTGTTGTCTTATGCTTGAGGTGTTATAAACTATATTTTATATGACATTGAAAATGAAATAGAGTAATAAAATTAATTTGGAACTGGCTGTATCTCCCAAGAGCAGAAAAAGGATCTGGCGAAGTGTAAGTGAAGTCCAAACTGACCATGAAAAATAATAAAACAGTGTCATTTTAAAAAGCAAGCTTGCTATTGGGACATATAAATAGACATAAATTGGCAGTTCTCTAAGTGTGGTCTGATGACCATTGGTGGGCCCGAAAGATCCTCCAGGTGGCCTCTGAGCTGGTCTCTTATAATTTCAGCATTTAAATACTACCACATTTATACTTTCTTTGTAGTCTAGAATAAATCAGTTTATAGCCCTCATTAATGTCTCTTTAAAAACAACATGTCTCAATAATTTTGGTCAGGATATGTGGTCTATGATGTCCTGTGCCATATGGAAATGATACGTGGGCCAGAAATACATAAGAAGCCCTAGAATCACATAGATAAACCCTTTAAGTATGAGTTAACATTTATGACATGCACAATATGTGCTGGGACTTGCACCAGGTAGTCTTAGAAAAGGATTTAGTACCCCCCAACTACTTATTGCCCCATCCCAATTTATGCCAGGAGGGAATGAGTTGTAGAAGAATTAGAAATGAGACTTTAATTCCTTTATTTTATAACCTCCTGAGTGTTTCACATTTTTTTTTCAGAAAGCATGCATTTTTTTATTACTTGCAAAAAATAACATGCTATCCCAAATTAACTGTTTAGTCAGTGTCAAGCACCATTCTAAAGTTTACATACTTTAGCTCATTTATTTTAATTTAAAAAAAATACTAATTTTGGGGCCATTACTCCCCCCTCCAATTTTGTAGCTAAGGAACCTGAGGCACATGGACATTTCTTAGGGTCGCACCATTGGTAAGTAATGGAGTCAGGATTTAATCTCAAAGGTCTCACTCCAGAGCCCCACACTCAGCTGAGACTTTGTACTGACTTGATTCCCTGAGGATTTTATATTTTGGGGAAAAATCAGCAATACAGAAATTTAAAAGAACCCAACAAAAGTGAATATGAAAGTCCACCATAATCATCACTGGGTTTATCCCAACGATGGTGATTATATAGAAGCTTCGTGTAGACTTTAGTTGGTAATTGAGAACAATTGATTTTACATGCTCACAGGTCCACTTGGACACAAAACTATGTGTCCAAAATCTCCCCAGAGATTTCAAAATGTCACCCTAATATGGTTACATAAAAATGTCTTACTTGGGGGAGCACACAGCTATGACTCCATTTAACTGCCTGGCACCAAGCATTTTTGTACCTCTGGGAGGGCTTGGATTCATGTTCCCAGCACAGAAGGCAGTGAGTAGCAGGAGCAGCAGAAATGTGAGCAGAACCCCAGAGAAAACAGGCGGCTACCCCGGGTAGAAGGTGGGCCAGTCAAGGGCTGCGCTTGAGGCAAAGGTCCATGAGGCAGCAAGGCCTCCGTCAAGCACTGTGGCTTCACCATGGAAGGCGGCTGTCTTGCAGAGATTTCAAGGGGTCTGAGTGTTCCTTGGGATTCCCTCTCTCCTGCCACTTCTTAGATGGCTAGTAAGCCACATGTCAGCCCTCTAGCTTAATAGCTGAGAAAAGATTTCTAAGAGTAACCTAGAAACCTAGAAGCATCTACCCACCCTGATTAAAGGAATTCCCCAATGTTCACTTTCTCACCCATATGCAAATCACCAAACAAAACCACATGGTGGGGGGGTCCATTAAAAGTTTTCATAACATGGAGCAGAACATTTAAACAAAGGTGTGATGGAAACTACAAGCATTTGCAGAAATGAGCATTAATTTACAAGTACCAGCTTTGATTCTTTATGAAAATCAAGAGCATATAGATGCTGAGAACTAAGAGATTAGGTATGAGATGATATGAGAGCAGACAAGGATTTAAATACAGAGCAAAACTTTTGTGGCTGGGAGACTGGTAGAAAGAAACAGGGAACTGTAAATGTGATAAGGAGAGAATAAGAGAAAACCAAACTCTGACCCTGGGATTGCCTTTACCTTAGAAGCACTAGCACAATGGGAACTGTTGGAAATAAATGGAGTGAGTTGGAGACACAGTTGAGCATGTGTTCCAGAATCCGAAAGGGCAAAGAAACAAAAATGATCTCAGAAGAGATCAGATATGAGATAGCTGGAGTCTCAAACTACAAATAATGTATGTTCCAGAGGAAGAGATCAGAATAAACAAGACGGAACAGTGACAAATATCAGAAAAGAAAAAATGTGCTGAAGACGAATCTGACCCCGTAAGTTGATTCTTACCCTGTTACTGGTAAAAAACCATTCAGATACCCAACACTTTAAAAGGTTTCTCCTATTTCTGCTGCCCAGGATCCATTCTCTTCCTTGAATTCTGAAACTGGAAGGACGTCTTAGTAGGATTAAGGGAGTGGAAATCAGAGAAAAATTAAGAAAAATGGAAGTGAGCTCTCAGACATGGACTGTGTTCCCCCAGGAAACTAAAGAGGGGTACAATTAGGGGTTTATGTTAAGGAGCTAAAGTACCTGGAACCCCATATATGTAGGTATATTAATAATCGAAGCCCCAAAATTAATCAGAATCTTTCATTTAGTGATAAGAAGGGCACAAGCTACACACTGAGAAGTCCTGAGCCCACCATTGATGAAACGCACACCCACACGTTTCTATGTATCCTCACTTTGCCTCACTGTCCTCCCCTGTGAAACAGGAAAACAGCTAATAACTGTCTAACCTACTGCAGAATGGTGTTATAAACATATGAAGCAAACCACACACACAAAAGTTTCCCACAAATGTCGATGTTATTAGGAGCCCAGGGACCATTACGTCAAACCAGGTGACTGGACTGCATCCCTTAAGTTGAAGGAGCCACACCAGCTGATTTTTTAAGAGTAACCTAATTTTTTTTTTCCAAGTCACAAAGATTTTATTTTGTTTTTTTCTTCTAGGAATTGTACAGTCTTAGGTTTTACATTTAAGTCTGTGATACATTTTGAGTTAATTTTTTCATATGATGACATATATGGGACACTTTTTTGGGTTTATGGATATCTAATTGATACAGCATCATTTGCTAAAACGCCTATATTGTTTTTTTTTAATTATTTTTTATTTTTTTAAATTTTGTTATGTTAATCACCATACAGTACATCATTAGTTTCTGATGTAGTGTTCCATGGTTCATTGTTTGCGTAACCTAAATTTAAAAGCAAGGTCTGTGCTTTCTGGCTAGGCAAGCTTCACTTACTAAGAAAGAAGCATACACTAACCTGAGTAATTGCATTTCCACAGTTCCCAGACACATCAGCTAAAAAAAATCATTACACATACATCAATCATATAGAATAACAGAAACAGTCACAATAGCAGAAAGTTATTAGAGGATCCATGTCTCCTGCTTTGAAAATAAACTTGTCAGCTTTGCTTTATCATTTAGTTTCCACAGTGTTTCCAATTTGCTGGATCAGTATTCACATACCAGCAGGAGACTGTTATCTCAGAATAAATAATAATATGTCCCTCAAGACATTCTCTTCATTGTACTTTACAATTTTATATTTATTGTGGGAGCACCTCACTGTAAAACTCAATACAAGACCAAAGAAATAATGTTATAGGGAATGTGTCTTTAGGCAATACTCAAATGTTTTCTAGAACATTCCTAGAAGAAATGCATAGAAATACAGCTGTCGGAAGAGAGGTAGGCATGCTGTTTCCTTTCTGGGTTCCTGTACTACTGAATCTCATACAAAGGAGTTTATTATTGGAACCCCATGTCTTCACTGATATATTAATACTTTCAAAGAGCTTTGATTCCTGGGGCCATGACCGAAGGAGGACAGTGGTTTGTCCAATCTTTAAAAGTATAACTCTGTGTGTTAACTTTACTGGAATTAACATAAAAACTTAATTAAAAATTTTTTTGAAGTTAAAAAAAAAATAACTTTGCCTATCAGGGCTAAGACTAGGGCAAGGTTAGGGAGCCACTTGCCTCAGGAGCAAATTTATGTGCATTCAAAAAATCTCAGTCCATGAGGAGATGATATTTGAATGCAACATTTAAAAATATAAAAATTAGGGCCATCTGACTCTTGAGTTAGGCTCAGGTCAGCATCTTAGGGTCCTGGGATGGAGCCCACGTGGGGCTCAGCGCTCAGCGGGGAGTCTGCTTGAGATTCTCTTCCCCTCTGCCCTTCCTCCTCCCCTCCCCCCTCACTCTCTCTCTATCCCACTCTCTCTCGAATAAATAAATAAATCTTAAAAAATAATAATAAAAAATAGAAATTAATGCAAAAAACCCATGATGAACAAAATCTGGAGGGAACCACTGCATCACATTTTCACATAATGATAGGATGAAAACATGATTTATGGTGCTGAAATCAGATGGGAATAAAGGTGGGAAGGGGGCAGACCAAGGAGCATGTGCTGAAGAAAGCAGGGAAAACACTCCTGATTGAGTGACAGTGAAGGGAAGGGGATTTCTGATTGGCATGTGCACCTCAGAAATTCGTTTTACCCTTGGCTAGACAGAAATTCGTTTTATCTACCGCCCACTTGCCAACCAGTGTCTCTTAAGGCCTAGAATTTAGGAGGAGGTGGAGGGGGCATCTAGCTTCCTCCGCCTTCAAAGGAATTTATACAGATTTATTTGGAACCAGCAACGTGCCCTCGTGTCTGAGGGGACTGGGGTGGATATTTAAGTGGATGTTTGCCCAAGAGGATAAGAAACTGCTGTTAGCCGCATTCCCCACCCCCCCATCCCTGATACACAGACACTGCCCGGTGAGAGTGGGTGGAGCAATGTTCCTCTCAGGAGGGTACAGTCTGCTTTTCTGGGGGTGGCTCCACTGCCCTCCTGTGTGGTTGCTGGCTGTGCTGCAGGCCATTTGGATGATGTATGCGTGGCATGCTGCCATAGCCCAACAGGTTAGCTGCCAGGTCATGGTGGGGGAGGGGAACCATACTCCCACCCACTCCCAGCCTACAACAGTTATGGTTGCTCTGGGCGTTCACTCCATCTCCTTCTCTCAGTAAAGAGGAGGGAGCCTGAGAGGAACACGATTAACAATAACAACAGCAAAAAAATGCATTTCAAGCTGAGAAGCAAACAGATGATTCAACAGTCTTCCACATTCCTTTTAGTGTCCTGCTCAAAGTAAATGGCGTGGTTTATTTTTCTTCTGTTAAATGCGAGCATGGGTTGTATGGCTTTCTGGGTGGGCAGTTGATTCTTTGGTCCAGGTTCAGCTTTGGTTCATATCTTAGTACTGGAATGTATCTATGTGCTCGTAAATTAACCTCTACTCTAAATATCTGCCCAGACCAGAAGGTTTAGGTTCAAGCTCAGTGACAAGAGCCATGGTGATATGCAAATCACTTGTTCAGCAGGTGAAGGATGAGTGGTGGGATTCGAGCTGGGCCATTAGCCAGAGGGAAGTCTCCCGGCTTTGCCATGGGCTGCAGGCCCCCCTCACTGCCGCCAAGCTTCCGATGAGGTGGCAACCTGGCCCAAAGTCAGGCAGGCTCATTTTGTTACTCTTTCTTTTCCTTCAGCATGGTGGGATAGATCTGTGAGACCTTAATAACCCTCTGAAGTTGGTGGAGAGAAAGAATTTATAATTTTAGGCTAGGAAGGGCTGATGTCTTCCCTTCTTCACTGTACGTCTGGGACATTTTTAAGGGTTAGCCTGGGATTCTTCTCTTCAAAGAAGCTTTCCCTGCCGTGGTTGATGGATATTTCATGTGGTGTTTTTATAGCCTTATGTTCTAATTACTCGTGAATATACCAACTATACAAGTCCATGTATATGAGTTTCTGGAGGGAATTACCACCGCATCCAACTCATCCTGAAATTCCTTGCATGGTATCTTGAATGTAAGTGAAGATTTGTTGAAAGTATGTAAATGAATGAACGAATGAATAAAACCATAAAGTTGTATAAATCCAAGTTGGTCGACGTGTCATTAGGCAAGTACATTTTTTTTTTTAAAAATGTGGGTATGTGGCTCCCTGATGACTTTCTGTAGACTGATGCTAGGCTGGCACTTGTGACCTTTGCCAGAGCCTTCCTGATGATTCTGATTTGGGGATAGTTGGAGGAACAGTCAAGATTCTGCATTTTCAAAAGGATAACCAGATGTCTGATACGCAGTTATGTTTGTGATTCACTGGTTTAGGATATCTGACCTGGTATTAGAAACATTATAAATAAAATAATAATCATAATAACTGTTACTTATGGGTTACTATATGTCAGATACTGTTCTTATTGCTTTGCATATTTTAAGGCATTAATCTTCACAATCATCTAAGGAGGTGAATACCATTATTGTTCCCATTCTATAGGTAAAGAAACAGAGCCACAAAATGTAATTCGCTCAGTGGAGCTGGGATTTGAACTCAGTCTGGTTCCAGAGCAATGCTCACTTATTATACTTCCCTCCTTCTCACTTCAGCTTCTGGAGATAGTGGTCTAAGCCTGAATTTTGCCTTTCCTTTCATCCCATATCCTATTGAAATGACAAAAAATATAAAAAATAAGAATAAATAAAGAAATGTCCACATGGCAGTGAGAGGAGCTCTGTTGACTTGCTGCCCAGTGAAACGCCCATTGTGGGTAAAAATTATAAAAGAAAGGTCATTTAAAATGTCTGGAAATTGTCCTAAGGGCATACAGCAAATGAAAGACTTTTTTTGTTTGTTTTTCAAGAAACTCTACTAAATCTCAGTAAGAACAGTGACTCTGTGGCACTTGAGCTATCAACAGATTAAAGGACAAAACCAAACTGACTATCTCCATGGATGCAGAAGTAGAATTTGACAAAATCTAATACTCCTTCATGAGAAAAATACTCAGCAAACTAAGAACAGAACGGAACTTCTTTAGACTGATAAAAGGCATCTATGAAAATCCCACAGCTAACACTGTGCTTCATGATGAAAGATTGAGTATTGTCTGCTAAAATCAAGAGCAAAACAAGGAAATCTTCTCTTACCTTATATATTTAACTGGAGCTCCTGGCCAGGTCAGTTAGGGAAAAAAAAAAAAAAAAAGAAAATGGAAATAAAAGGCATTCAGATAGGAAAAGAAGAACTAAAACGATCTGTGGTTGACTTATTCTTACATTTAGAAAATCCTAAGGAATCCACTAAAAATCTCTAGAATTGATAATCAAACCCAACAAGGTTGGAGGGTACCTCTAATATACAATATACAAAAAGAAATTATACTTCTATATACTCGCAATGAGCAATCCAAAAAGGATATTAAGAAAAAAATTTCCTTTACAATAGCATTAAAAGTACTTAGGTGACTTAGTACTTGGGTGACTCAGTTAGTTAAGCATCTGCCTTGGGCTCAAGTCATGATCCTGGAGTCCCAAAGATCTAGCCCTGTGTTTGGCTTCCTGCTTGGTAGGGGCTTTCCCTCTCCTTCTGCTCCTCCCCCCCACTCATGCTCTCTCTCTCTAATTAATAAATAAAATCTTCAAAGACATACCTAGGTATAAATTTACAAAACAAGTGCAAAACTTACATGTAGAGAAAAAGAAAAAAAAACTTACACTCTAAAAACTATAAAACTTTGTTGAAAAAATAATTTAAAAAGATCTAAATAAACAGAAAGACATCCCATGCTCATAGATCAGAGAATATTAATATTACTAAGATTGTAATACACACCAAATTGGTTTACATATACAATGCAATCCTTACCAAAATTCCAGATGACTTTTGCAGTAATTGACAAAATGGTCAAAAAATTCATATCAAACCACAAGGGAGCTGGATAACTAAAATAATCTTGAAAAGAAACAGAGTTAAAGGACTCACACTTCCCAATTTTCCTCTCCTTCAATGGTGAAAAGAATAGTCTCTTCAACAAATGGAATTCGGACAATTGCAAGTATCCACTTGCGTAAGAATGAAATTGGACTCCTTCCTCACACCATATACAAAGTTACAAAATGAATCGAAGACCTAAATGGAAGAGCCAAAACTATACGATTCTTAGGAGAAAACATAGGAGTAAATCTTTTTGACCTTGGAGTAGGCAATGTTTTCTTAGATATGACACCAAAGACATAAACAAAAAAAGAAAAAAGATAAATTGGACTTTTTCAAAATAAAAAAACTTTTATGCTTAATGTGCTTCACCATCAAGAAAGTGAAAAGACAAACTACAGAATGATTTTTAAAATCCTTTAGCCAAGAAATGAATCTCAAAGCAAAAACACCCCTTTCCAACTAGAACAAAAGTATTTTAGCCGTGGTACAATTCAGCTTTGGTGACAGTGTGGGGATATAGAAGCCCTCATTCTCTACCGTGTTTTAATGAGTGCTTTGGCAGTGCCTATCACTCTATGTTTTTTCCTTTTTATTCAGAAAGTCTAGGTCTATGGATCCACTCTACTAACATGCTCATAAAAATGCACAAAGATTAATGTACAGGGATGGCTATTAAAGGATCATTTACAATAGCAAACAAAAGGAAACAATCCAAAACTTATCAATAGAGGAGACGTTTAACAAATCATGGTACAGTCACCATTTATAGGTTTTATAGGATGTTTTCCTATTTCCATAGGAGTGAAGTAAATCTGTATAAACTAACAAGCAAAGCTGTTCACAATAGACAGAAATAACTGAAAAAAGTCCATCATATGTGACAATATGTATAATGATTTTTTTTATCCTAAACATAAAACAAGGTTATTTTGTCCATTATTTCTCAGGAGACATCTAAATATTATTAAAGAAATACCTGCTTAACTTATCTTGGTGCAGACTGCATATCAGTGCCCATATGAGAAGAAGCTCAATACCAAATAAAAATACATGGAATTTGAATATTTGCCCTTTTAATGTTTGATTCTGAGGCATATATTTGAAGCTACTCTTTGTTTATTCTAAGATGTCTTCAAATATGTACTCCAAATTTGGTGAATATTCATCCAGCAAATTTTACGTGATGCAATGACAGAATAAGAAGCAGAAATACGATTCAAATTTATAGATTTGAATATATATATAATGCATATATAATATGCATATATAATAACCTGGAAATATGTATACCAAACAATGTTCCGTGGCTACCTTTTAGGGTAAGGGTAGAAAAAAATAAAAAAATGAATGGCAAGGATGTTGTATTTTACCTTGTACTCTCTACTCTGCTATATTTGAATTAATACTGGCATTTAATACTTTCATAATTAAAAAATAAAGAAAATGTGGTAAATTAGATAAAAAACTGAAGGTAAAAAAGCAACTATGTTCAGAAGGTAACACATTTTTTTCAAAAGTAGCTTTGTTTGCTTTAAAAAAAAATGTTACTCTTTTTTTTTCTTTCTAGTCCTGGAGCCCTCAGAAATTGACCACTTCCTTGAAATTATTTTTGCTCTCTATAGATTTCTTTCTTTCTAGTTCAACAGTATTGAGACAGATTGGTTTAAACTTCTTATATTTAAAAGCCCCCCATCTTGAAGTCTCCCATGTGCCTCGTATTCACTCTCTCTATCAGGGCAGCATCTCAGTTGTGTTCCACTTTCGGTACTCACTTTTTATTATTCTGTTGGTTGGACTGACTTTGTTTAAGATTACATAAAAAGATGTGCCAAATGGCATGACCCATTATTAAGAATCTAGAGTGTTCCAAGTTTTGAGATTTGCACCAAGTGTTTTCAGTATCACTTACTGTTTTATGTGTATGCTTGTCAAAAGCAATTACTCCTGATTCAGCAAAATTCAATGCTTTCTAACAAATGATCGGAGGGTAAACAACTCATTTACATGGGGAGGTTTATATTTTCAGAAATGCCTCAAGGGAACCTTTCCAAGAGGCTAGAAAGGAATTCAGCGAAAAGGAAACAGCAGGAGGATCCTGTATTTCTCTGCAATTCAGCGGTACTGCTTGCCAATACCAACATCATAACATTTCACAGCTCAGTTTTCCATATTTTGAAACTTCATACAAAGATCCCATCAAGGAAGTCAATCTCCTATCAGACCCAACTTTCTCTGTTAGTGGCTGAATTTTCTACTTCATGACATATGAGTTAAGCTGCAAAAGTTTTTACATTCTGAGAATAGATCAGAAGTGATGGGGACTTGCATTAACTTAGTGGTTCTCAAACTTTGGCTTGCATCAGAATTGCCTAGAAGGTCTGTTAAAACCAGCAGATTGCTGGGCCTAACCACAGAGCTGCTGACCCAGTGAGTCCGGGGTTGGGGGGGTGGGGAGCCTGAGAATTTGCATTTCTAGTGGGTTTTTAGGGGATGTTGCTGCTATTCTGGGTACCACTCTTTGAGAACCACCATCTTAACTCTTCAGCAACTAGGACTCCAATTAATAACTAGATGCTTTAGCTCACTACAAGTATCTTCTTGGCTCTCAAATATTAAGGAAGCCAGGTATTAGAGGCATGGTCTCTGAATATGATTATCCTAAGAGAAAAGAATGACATTTATGGCTGCTGTTCTTCTAAAGAGATTCATCTGGGTGCTGGTGGAAAGTGATTCAGTGGTGCTGGGAGGGGTTTACAGGGCTGCTGATTATTTCAGTGTGACAACTTCTCTGACCTTTATTTGACATCATGGAATCAACTGGGAAGAGTGGAGACTCGGGGGTTAAATGTAGGCTCCATGCTTTAAGATTTTATGGTTCTAACATTCCAAAATTCGTGGCCCCTAACCTCATGTCAGTCCTTACTGGACTTGTCCGTGGCCCCCAGGGAGAGCGTGAGTGGAGGCAGATGTTTCTAAATCACATCATTAGAACTGATCATATAGATAGTTTTTGGTCTTTAAAGCAATATCTTTCTAGTTCTGACTTATAATTCAGCAAAATTACAATATTCCAGATTGGTTTGGCAACTCTGCTAGTTAATTAATAATCTTATTATTAATTAAAAGTGAAAGTTATTATTATTACAACAACTGGAGCTCTGCCAGGAACACTGGAACCATATAAATATCCAATTTAGTCAGCAAAACCAACGTGCCAGATGCTGTGTTAATTGTTTTATATATGCTTCAGTGTTTTCTTTTTACTATGTTTTATTGAAATGGGCAGAACTTTTATTTTATCACCAATTTAGTCAAATTGATTTTCAACTGATTCATACTCATTGGCACAGTTTTCCAGAGAGCTGAGGTTTGCTTATGAGAAGCCAAAGGCAACTCCAATTTTTGCTTAAAACATCACTTAGAGTGGAGAAGGCTGTATGGGCCTTCTCTTCATACACACTTGGGTTACAAGAGGAACACTTATTCATCTTAACTGAGAATTTAGGAGAATTATAAAATTGGAGCACAATATTAAATTAACACTGGTATTTAGTATTCATAAAAGTTTTCATAGCATTTTAATAGCTTTTTGATCTTTCAAACATTCCTGTAGAAGTGTGGTTATCATTTCATTTCACAGTTAAGATAGATGAAACATAAAGAGGTAAAGGGGTTTCTTTAGGCCCCCAAACAGCTACTTTGTGTGTGAGAGAGAGAATATGAAGGCTAGACCCACACTGGAGGTTCCTTCATTCTTACTTTATCGGTAGTAATATGATGGAAAGAACGGGCTTTCTAGTCAAACACAGCTGGTTTGGATTTCCGCTCTGGTCCATACTGGCCACATGTCACTGAATTAATGACTTAATCTCTCTGAGCCTCAGTTTAGTTAACTGTAAAATGGAGCTACTGTCACTCCTTACTTCACACAATTGTAGTAAAGATTAGAATTCATTTATGTAAAGCATCGAGCACGTTAAGTACTCAAAAAATATGGTTGTAACTCGTGCACACTGGGGATTGGGATTGTAAACTGTAGGTTCCGTGAAGCCAGGAAATATGTCTCTCTTTCCCACTGTGTTCCCGGAATTCAGCACAGAGCCTTGCACAGAGAAGACATTCATTAAATGTGTATTGAGTGAATTAATGTGCCACAAATAGTGACTACTTATTATTTAATCAATCACATGGCTTGATTTATATTTTGAAGTGCATACCAGGCCATTCCTGTGGTCTCATCACATCTGCTTAGAAATCATACCAGGAGATCATGAAAGAAATCGTTTGTCATTTGTGATAGTCTCTCCCAAAGAAAAAGAATAATAACTTTCATTTTTTACCCAGAAACCTTATTGAAGATGGAGGTACAAAAGCATGGGGGGATACAATACTGAGCTATTACAAAAAACTCAAATAGATTCCCAATTCTGGCCCAGGGTTAACTGATATGGAATGGGTCTTGTGTCAAGATTTCTCAAGCCCAGTCCAGTAAGGGTAAGTCACATCTTCAGCTTACACACAAATGCATGAATTAACGAACACAAAGAAGCACAAGGAATATTCAGACTAGTATGTGAGGAGGAACCACTCCCTAGGAGAGATTTTGGAATGGTCCCAGTGCCCACCACACTGAACTGGTAGCTAAAATTAATCAAGTATGAGGAAGTGCATGGGCTTACTGCCAGACGAGTCTGCATTTAAAACCCAGCTCTTCTGTGAGAGTTACTGAACCTTCCTGAGCCTCAATGTACTCATCCATGAAATGGGGATAATAACAGACCCTAGGCACCTGATGGGGTTGTGGGTGTTAAATGTGATAATGCATGCAAAATGCCTGGTGCAGATGAAGCACTTGATGGGTACTGGTGTATTATTATTATTATTAGTAGTAGTAGTATGTAGGAAGCTGGAAATGATCCTGAGCATGATACAGTGGTCAGGGAGACCTGGGTAGAGCTCAGGATATAGGCTCTTCAGCTAGGTGAACAAAAAAGAATTGGTGGGTGTCAAAGCAAGACGAGGGCCGTCCAAACCCATTTTCACCCATGAAACAATTTTACTTGAGGATAACTCTGAAGGTGGTGAATATGAATGGAAACTGCCATACTTATTCAAGCTGATAGATTGGTATAATCTAGTTTTTCACTGTTCTACATAATCAGGTTTGGTTTGAAATGTGTGTTGCTTGGCATACCTTTGCAATGACAACATAAGAAAAATGCCAGAACATGTCCAGAAATAATCCTCCTCCTGGGTTCTTGCAGACCAAGCTTACCATCACTGTCCACCTCACTGATGATGTTGCAACTTTGTGTTTTTCACTCTCTCTGTCTTGCCCACAGACAAACTTAGAGCTTATCAGTTCTGATCCCTCACTCCCAGGCATCCAGTGATTCCAACGTGACATTCTTTCCCCTCGTCCAATGAACAGGAAAAGTGGGCTGATAGCCTTACCCACACAAAGGTGTTAGTGATGTGTATATTATTTCTTTCAAAATAGTTACCATTTGAAAAAAAAAAAAAAATGCCCGGAGAGGCTAATCCTTGTCTCAAAGGGGTTGATTTTTTTTTTTCAAAGGGATTGATTTTTAATGATGGAATTTCAGGCTTTGTAGTACATGGGAATAAGCATGAGCTAAGTAGGAACAGGAAATCAGTTTTGGGGGGGCACCTGGGATGGTTTCTTCTCACCCCTGCTATATTCCTCCTTCTCTCTATGTCTCTGTCATCCCCTATTTTAGATGTCACATTCAACGATTGGAGGAAAAACTCACAAAGGTACAGGGTTTGGAATGGTTGTGCGGGCAAACGCATTTGAGAAATACTGACTTACATAATTGCTCGACCCAATGTATTAAAATAAAAAGATGAGAATAGAGCACAGGCAGGATCATTTTATTTGGTTGTGATGAATTTCTGTGCAGATTCTAATAAATAAATGACAACACACTTAACTCCAAACTAGACACGATGAATGAAGATCCAAAAATTGTCATTTTCTTAACCATTAGAAGAGGGCAATGTGTCTTTCGCCTAGGAGACCCTCAATTCTCAGGCAGTATTTTCAAGGGAATTAATATACTATACAATATATTCTATGAAGGCAGAGACTTTGCTTGTTTCCTATAGAATCTATAACACTGGGCATGGTGCCTGACACATAGTAAAGACTTAATAAAGACTTGTTCAACAAATGAATGAACCAACGCATAGACTTTGGTTATGATGATGGTTGTGTTGATAGAGTGGGGAACGTTGAAATGGGTTGCTCATGTCAGCTGTTGTAGGGATAAATGACTGAGGTCTCAGGTGCTGTCCTTCTGGCTCCATCACTGTCTGTGCTGAGTCTTGCAGCTCAAGAGCTGCTCTTGGCTGATGATTGAGCTTAGGGTATAGGTGGGGCTGTGGGGAACTAATGCAGGCCAAATGCTGTGAGATCCAGGTCTTTCCACCAACACTGAGTTCCCATCAGCCTGGCCAAAATTTTCTTGGAACTGCATTGCCATCTGCAACTTTTCAACCCAATCCTCCTTCTCTCCCTCTCTCCTTCCACTGACGGCAGACCTGCATGTCCATCTTAAGGATCTCTTTGCCTTTTCTTGTCCCTGCTCCAGTAAATCTCTTGCAAATCCAATGCTACCTTGGTATCTACTTCTAAGTGATCCTGAAATAGCACAGACATATATATAGTAGCTAAGTCACAGAGAAACATGAACAGTTTAAATTTAACCTGTATAAATCCAGACCTGCAATTTGTTTTTAAAAATTAAATAAGTAAGCACATTTTCATCGTATCAAAAAGATCCTCTCACCCAAGTGGCAACGTCTTTTCTTAGAAACATCCTCTCCCCACTACTGCTATCACAAGGTCACCCAGAATATGTGAAATAAGAAAACTATTGGTCTGGATATGCCTTGGGAAACAACAAATGCATTTATAGCACCACCGCAATTTCAGATTTAAATGAAATTTAAAATTCAAAATTTAATTCATCCACCGTGAGTTAAAAAAAGTAGGGACAGCAGAATGACTCTCATTAAGCCTATTGCCTAGTATCCCTACACAGAATCCAGGATCATCTGATGTCCTCAGTGAGCATGTGAACCAAAGCTTGGTTTTACAGCTGGACTCAAGACCCCCACTTTGGGTAATTTCTGAGTGATGCCTCAGGTGCCCAAATACAGAATGAAAAAGAGAAAATTGTTTGGAATTTGAACATTTACCTAATGTTGACACTTAATTGTTTGGAATTTGAATGTCTACCTAATTTTGACACTTAATCCCATATCTAATCTCACATGAACCAAGAATTCTTGGCTGTGTATGGGTCTTATATTTCCTATAGAGTGCTTATGTCCAGATAATGATTATGCAGTGTAGAGCACAAGGTAGGTATTCAATGTCCACTTGTGGATGAATATATGAAAATATCGATTACGAAGACTTAGAAACAGATCCAAATGAGCAGGATTTAGGATTTAGGTTAAAGGGTCTTCAGCAGATAGTTGGTTAATAAAACCAACAACCGAAATGCAAAAGATGCTATTTGTTCTTGAACTGAAAAATGATTCTTTCCAGCAGGCAGAGAAGGCCATTACCCCGAGGGCCCATCTTGCCAGGTCCAAGTCGTTCCCAGGGACCTCGCAGCAGCCAGCAAGCACAGTCATGAACTGGAATAACATTTACTGGAATGGGATGGAGAGGCCTCCTTTTGGATGATTTGAGGGTGATTCAGAGAAATACTTTATAAAATTTTCACAGGGTCTCAAATTCTTCCTTGTTTTCAAAAATATATGCATTTCTATGCACAGGGCAAAAGAAGAGAAAGAGGGGAACATGGATGATTCCAGCTCATTTTCTCTGATGATTTCAGTGTAGACTCTGTGGTTGCTCTTTTTTTTTTTTTTTTTTAATGTAGTCCAAAGGCTAATGGAAACACGATCCATCAGCTGTGAAAAATGACTAAGTGCTAGCTGTTTGCAAAGGTATTAACCATGTGACTCCTACACTATGATGGTTAAAAAAAAAAAGAACAATGTGGGTTGCTTTTTCATGTATGTGTGTGTGTGTGCACGCACATGTGAGCGTGTATGTGTGTGTGTGTGAGTGTGTGTATGTGTGCATGTGTCAGGCTTGCCAGGTTTGCTCTTGGCCTAGGTCTGCACTGCTCTGGTTTCAGTTGTAGGCAGCCCTGGACAATTTGCCTTTTTCTTCTGCTTGGAAGCTCTGCTGATAATGCTGTTTAAAGGGCTCAGGTGCTGACAAGCTGGGCACTGTCAGGATCTAGGGTCACAGGAAGTCCATCGAATTACAGAGCTGCTTTCACACCACATACTGGAGCAAGGAAATGAATCATGCGCCTCTTTCCCTGTCTCCCTGTCACGGGCAGTTCAGACCCCTTCTTCAACTTCGGATTCAATATTAATTCTCCATGCTAGTGGGTTAGCAAATACTTAATTTGTTACTGTAAATGACAATAGTAATCCCTTGACTGTGTTTTTCCTTTAACTTTTACAAATTTTAAGGTCATCCTTTAAAAGTCATCTATCCCTTCCCCCCAACCCCAATCCCTGACCCCAGCACAAACATGTGCTCACACGCGGGTTATGAAAGGCTGGGATTTAAACCAAGTCTTTATGATATTCACATCAGTAATGAGTCTCACATTTTGGTCTACCTCAGAATCATGGGAAAAACACAGACTCTTGGTCACTACTCCAAAGACCCTAAATCTTTAGGACTGGCTATCTGTACCTTTTACACCAAAGTCTGAGAACAACCGGTACATTAATTCCCTGATGTGGTCTCTATGCAGTATCAGAAGACTCTTGCCTTTTTTTTAACGTGCTTTCTCCTATCACTCTACCCTCAGCCGCAAGCTATTCACCAGCACAGTCTGCTTAGCCGCCCATCTTAGCTTTCCTGAGGCTTGGTGCCATTTCTCCTGTTTCCCTCAGCCCCCATGTGCTGGCTCTTCAAATAGCCAGCTTTGCAGTTCTGAAATTGCTGATCTGTGTCCCTATCTGTATAATAAGAGTTGTATTAGATGCATTTCTGAAATTCCTTCTTACTCTAAAATGCTGTCCTTGTCTAGATAGCTAGTCATTTTCTGTACTTGTGCTATGTTAGATTATCGAACGATCCCACAGCAGCTGTTTTGGCTCATGTGATTTCCCAATCTGTCTGCTGGCCGCCTGTTTGGGAGGTGTCCTGTCCCATCAGACAGACTTAGCAGAAATAGTGTCTGGGGGTGTGGTTCATCAGGAAGTCAAAGAGAAGGACACACCAACTGGAGACGGGAGGGCAGAGCCCAGGAAGGAGAGCCGAAACGACAAGTGGGGTAATGCTGAACACAGGGTGAACATTCAGGTAGTCTGGGCTAGTGGCAGAATCCACTAGAAAAAGCAAAATCCGTTCAAGAACCAAAGGAAATTCAAGTGTTATAAACAAATACTGGGGGTGATGTTTGCAAGAGGGATGTTTGGGGAACCGAGGCTACTGGTAGGTACGCTCAGATCCAGATCTCACAAGCCCAACCTGTTTAAGAACCAAAGGGATGGTAGGTATCATACACAAAATTTGGGGGATGGCTGCAGGAGGGTATCAGGAAAAGAACCACAAACTCAGCGTTGGCTGGCAATGACTTCTGATTCCTCCTTCTCTGTAAAATACCAACTGTGCTTGCCACCCTTCCCTACAGGCAAAGGGATTTCAGCCCGTGTTCTCAGCCCCCTCAGGCTTTGGACTAGTCTGGCCAGAGCATTCAGTGCAATGGGAGGTTTAGGTAGTGTGTGGGATTGGGCTTGCTCTGTTTCCAGTATCTGGGATTTGTGGGATGGGGGCTAAGAAAGCTTGGGCAAGTTGCAGCTGTCCCCCACATATGTCTGCCACATCCGCCTAGTCCCCACGACTGCCTTTCGTCCTTGGGGTCCCGATTTTTGCCCCAGTTTCCTGGAGCTTTGCCAGTTGACCTGAGGGGGGTTTGTACGAGTTCCCTGGGCTGCCCTCACAAGGTACCACAAAGCCAGTGGCTTCAACAACCGAAATTTACGGCCTCCCAGTTGTCAAGGCTGGAAATCTGAGCTCGAGGTGTCCGGGGCGTCAGGCCCTTCCGCGGGCCGAGAGGGAGAAGTCTGCTCCGTGACTTTTTCCTAGATTCCGGTGGTTTACCGGCACTATTTGGTGTTTCTCGGCTTCTGTTATGTTATCCCAATCTCTGCCTTTATCTTTACATAGTGCTCTCCCTGTATGTGTGTGCACATGTGTGTCTGTGTCCAAATTTCCCTTTTTCAAAAGGAGACCCGTCATATTGGATTAGGGGCCCACCCCCACTCAGTATGTCCTCATTTTAACTGATTAATTCGGCAAAAACTCTATTTCCAAATAAGGTCATAGTCTCAGATCCTGGGGCTAGGACTTCAATATACGATTGAGGGAGAGGTCCAATTCGACCTCTAATAGGGTTCTTGCCTAGTTTTTTTCCAACGTGTTTTTCTTATACCTGCAACTCTCTACCTGCGTCCTTAGCTGCTGACAGGAGTTTAGCTTTCAACCAGAGAGACCACTTGGAATCACAATACTGATTGTTAGTCACCTGACTTCACAAGGCACACAGCCTGGAATCCTTCTGGCATACTCTGTCTACCAGATCAGACTCTCCTGGATAGCAAGGTTGTTCCAGGAAAACATTGAGTGTGTCTGGAAACTTGGAGTCAGTGCTTTGACCTGTTTCCTCTCCCCTATTTTGAGGCCCATGCTATAGACAGGCTATCTCTCTCTACCTTCCTCTATTTCTTAACACCTCCTCTACTTACTCATATACTCCTTCTTGGGACAGCTCTGTGAAAGCACTATCTTGGAAGCATCAGAGCCGACCTCCCAAAGCAGTAATAGTGCTTCTTACAGGCTATCTGCTTTATTAATTAAACTATTAAATCATGTAGATTAAAGCAACACTTCTGTGCTTTAGAATTCACAAAGTACCACCAAGAATATTACCAAGAAGTCACATGTGGACTATTGGTACTTGAACTATGAGTAACCTACAGGAAATCTATAGGTAATGTGACTTCAATGATGGGTTGAATGATCAGAAAGTTAACAGGTATCTATATATCTACTTTACCTTTACATTTAACTAACTGGATTATTCCTGAAATCTCATCAGTCATTCATTTGGCAGGCCTTCTGCTTTGAGCATTAGCTCTGCACTAAGTACTATGCTAGATTGGGGGAGTATAGACTAATGAGAGCTAGTTTCCGATGTGGAGGTCATCAGCTCCCCCATTCCCCTTTCATGGGATTATTCAGAAGGCAAAGAATTTGACTAGGTGATAGAAATGACTGAACCTTTCAAGTTCACAAGAAGAATGTGAAAAGATTGATTTCTTATATGTGGGTGTGAAATGAGCAGTAGAGGTGAGGGGTTTTGGCCTGTGACTTTTGTTTAAACATCAAGACCATCACATTCTCTGGAGATGGTTTTTTGTTAGAAGCTAATTAGTTCTCTTGCAGTGAACTTGGATAATGTCCTTCCTCTGACATAACTGTGAACCTTCTCCAGTGGCCCCATAAGGCTCTAGCACATCAGGGCCAATTACTATGGTTGGTTGACATGTAGAAGAACATCTCCAAGAAAAATAACAAGAGTCCAGAGAAGGAGCAGAGATGGGGATGGGTGGCAAGGGTGTGAGGGTGGAAAGCTGTGTGTGTGGGGGGTGTGCTAAAAAAAGAGGGGTTGGGAAGCTGCTAGATTTTCATAAAAACACAGTAGTAACAGATTCTGCCAACACAGCTGCTCTGAGCTTTCTCCTGTTTGTGGTAAAATGGCAATGAAGGGAAATTGTAGATGGACACTACCCAAGGAACAAATTTTCTTGGAAGCCTGAATTCATGCAGATAAATTGGCCTTTAGGCAAGTTAAGAAACAAGGAAAAGAGAAAAGTTCCTATATGGAACACAAGGCAGTTTTCTGTTAGGTCAAGCCATACATCTTGGCCCCACCTCGGCTGCCTGGATGGACTGCTCCTCAACATCTGCTCCATTACCTGCAGGCTTGGGTGGCCCATGGCTACAAGCTCCCCATCCAGCACTATAGAGATTGGCTTGCAGCAAATCATTAGGCCACCAACATGATCTCAGCATGGCCATGTTAAGTAGGCTGGAGTCAGAGACTATGAATCAATGTGGCCAATCTAGCTCCACAGGCTAGACTTCGATTTTAGAAGTCGCTCCGATTGAATTACCTTGTTCTGGGTAGCTCTGAGCATTGTACTCTACTCTTGACCCTCACTCTACAGCTGAGACTTCTCTAGTGTTTTCATTTGAGCTGAGCTGGTCCTCCCTCAGCTTCACGAAGAGTTCTAGTCCTCTGAACCAATATGTTTTCCTTTCTCTTCTTCTTCATCTTCTTCTTCTTCCACTTTCCACTTTAATTCCTCATCTGTTTTTACTCTCATACTGGTTCTTTCCTCTGTGCTCCTTAAGTTCTTCATACTAGCACTATTATTACATATTTTGCCTCTAGGAGAGTTATATCTATGCAAGTCTTCCCCCTGATCATCTCTCCTCCTCCCCCCCACCACCTGGATTTCCTGGTGGCAGAGGCTGGGTCTCAGTCACCCAAGCCTCTTGCACAATACCTGGCAAGGATGGTCATTTATGCTAATCTGGAGGTGAGAGGGGGCAATCTCAATTTCCTAACATTTCATGATGACAACACAGGCATTTTACACCAAATCAAACTTTGACTTCGAGTGTCTATAGAGTGAAAACCACAGCATGCAGGAGAGTATACAAAGAACATTGTCATAGCTGCTGACCTCAAGCAAGTGAGCTTGCCATCCAGTTAAAGTGCCAGGACACAGATAAATGAATGGCTCTATAACAACTTATAGGCAAGGTAGGTAGATGATGTGGGTAAATGCATGGAGCTCAAGGTCAAGAAACCCAAAGACTACTCTCAGTTTTTTCAGGAGCAAGTTATAAACCCATTTTCTCTGAAGCTCAGTTCTTGAGCAAAGTGAAGGAAATGAACTCCATCAGTTTTTTCCAAAGTATAATACATGTTTATTTTAGGTGATATATTAAACTCATCATTAAAGAAGAAAAAAAAATCATATGATGGGAAAGTTATTTCCTTTTAAATTCTCTTTTTGGTCACAAAAAAATGGGGCAAGAAGCAGTCTCAAGCTCAAAATCTTTGCCTATTAGAGCAGTTAGGACTGCTATAGGAACAATATAAGAACATTTTGTTTTCATTTTATTTGTTTTCAGGCAATTTTTTTTCAAGTCTTTGTCCACTTATGCTAATAAGATGTACTTCTAAAATAACATGTTTTAAGATTTTATTTATTTATTTATTTATTTATTTATTTATTTATTTATTTATTTATTTGACAGATAGTGGGAGAGAGAGAGAGAGCGCAAGCAGAGGGAGCAGCAGAGGGAGAGGGAGAAGCAGGCTCCCCACTGAGCAGGGAGCCCGCCGCAGGGCTCAATCCCAGGACCCCGGGATCATGGCCTGAGCCAAAGGCAGATGCTTAACTGACTGAGCCACCCAGGCACCCCTAAAAACCATGTCTTAAAAAAATAAATGAGTTGATTTCAATACCAAAAAAAAAAAAAAATAGACCATTTCATATGAGTGTGACAAAGTTGTAAATGGAATATTCAAAGTTTAGGAGATGCCAAATAAACAACTCCGAGATTCTTTTCAGCCCTATACTTTTTTTGATTTTGCGATTATTTCCAAGGGAATGGTGTGGCTAATAAGAGATAATAAGTACATCAAGGTGATTTGCTGACAACACAATATGGCAAAAGATCCATTAAAGAAAAATAAGATAAAAACAGAAAGAGAGGCAAACCATAAAGGACTCTTAACTCTAGTGAACAAACTGAGGGTTGCGGGAGCGGAGGTGGAGGGTGGGGTAGGGTAAATAATTAGGTGATGAGCATTAAGGAGGGCACTTGATTTATAAGAGACTCTTTTTTTAAAAGATTTTATTTATTTACTTGACAGAGACATAGCGAGAGAGGGAACACAAGCAGGGGGAGTGGGAGAGGGAGAAGCAGGCTTCCCGCCGAGCAGGGAGCCTGATGTGGGGCTCGATGTGGGGCTCAATCCCAGAACCCTGGGATCATGACCTGAGCCGAAGGCAGACGCTTAACGACTGAGCCACCCAGGCGCCCCAGGAGGACACTTGATTTAATGAGCACTGGGTGTTATGTGCAACTGATGAAGCACTGAACTCTACCCTGAAGCTAATAAGGCACTATATGTTAACTAACTTGAATTTAAATTAAAAAAAAAGAAATAACTTATGATATGATATAGATAATAGAGATGTAGATTTAGATTTAGATTGTTATATAAAGAGATATAGATAATAGATATGTAGATGTATACACAGATGTAGATAAGTAGATAGCAATAAATCCGTAATTATGAATAATTATCTGTGATACAGAAAAAAGTGACAGGTTTCCATCTTCCTCTCAAGGGGAGAGATAAGTCTTTGAATTCTTCAGTTTGGATTTCTCTTAACTCGGGGGAAATGTTACTTTTTCTTTATTTTTTCAAGTTTTAACCTGCAGAGGTGTTTAATCTGCCTTGTCTAAAATGGACAGGATTCCTGAGAGCCTAAAGGGAAGTGGCCTCACATCAAGAAAGTGGTTGGATGGTGGGAACCAGAGAAAGAGAGGGCTGCAAGTCTCTTCTCAAATGCGGCAGACTCTCAGATGAGGCGGTGGGTACTTAAAAGCTGGGGGGAAGAGCTGGGGTTCCCATGATCGCCGTGGGCCCTCACCCCAGCCCCCCTCATCCAAGTGTGGCTTAGGCAAGCAGCTGAGCCAGTGACCAGGTGTGAGACCAGTGAAAGAGAATCGCGCCCAACCAGCTCCAGTGTTGTGGAAGAAGACATGGAAAGATGGTGATGGAGAGATCTCTTTTGGGGACATCTATGAGCTTTCAGATCCCAAGAAAAACTTCTCATCAACCTTGATGAGTGAAGCACTGAAGTTAGATTTTTAAAGAAAGAATATAATGTGACCTTTTTACTTTAATTTGTGGAAAATTGCATTCCCTTTATTGAGGAAGGAGGAATGAAAGAATCTGGAAAGGCATGGGCTTTCTTTTCACCCTCTCTTCCCTTTCTTCCTTTCCTCTTCCTCTTTTTCTTTTCTTTCTTTCTACCTACCAACCAATCACACAGATATGCCTACAAATTAAATGTGATTTCATATAATATATACCACATATTATTATAACAATGTAATAAGCCACATACCAATTTTTACATGCATAAAAGATAGAAAAATAATTATAACTGAGACACAATCTCGTAGATGTGAAATAGACAGCTTATTCCACACCCAGCACTTGGAAATGACGTGACCTCAGCACACTGATGAAATGCAGGAGCATATGCTCTCAGGGCTCTCATTCTCATCTTATGAGCACACATTTAATTAAACCCAGTCCAGCGCTGTGTTCTCACAGTTTACATCATTTCTGTGTTCATCTCCAGAAGCATTGTGCACCTCCACTTGGATGTGTCACAGAAGTATAATTTGCAGTGGTACATAATTACTTTTCAGAAAGTTTCCCCATAACACCTAGCAGAGTGCCATGTAGATAATAAATATTTGTGAAATAGATGGATGGATGGATACCAAATAAATTATTTTTAGTCTAATTTTCTCTACAGTCAAAATTTCCCACCCCATAAAACCTTGAGGAGGCCTTTGCTCTGACGTTTAGCTTCCAGCTTGGCAAAGTGGAAAACCATGATGAGCATGGCGGTTTATTGCACCATATTATGCAATTAGTCCTCCTCCGAAAACTGCGGCATTTAGAAACATGGTGTCATTTTCAGACACAACCAGTTACAGTGAGTCTGAGTAGAGACTGCAGAAAGAGAAAGACCCCAGGAAAAGTGTCTAGCCAGGAGAAAAAGGGAAAATGGGCTATTTTATCACACAATCTCATCTGGTCATTGAGCCTTGTGGCTGGACAGCACGTTAGCCTGTCTTTATTTTTGAGGGTAAATCAGGAATATTTAGCGTTGCCAAGAGGAAGAATCTATAGTTTTTTTCCATGAGAATTGTGACCAAGGGGACATTTTGATAAAATGAGTTCATAGATCTCAGTTCGTGCCTGGTTTCTATTAAATATTCTCATCTTCCAGTGAAAAATGGGAAGCAATTTCACGCTCTCATTATTCAACCTGATCTGGTTTCACCCGACACTGCATGGTTGTAGTCAGCTCAGAAAGATGAAATATGTTTCCTCAATTTTAGATGCAGTTAGGAGGGAAGCCTGCTGGGTATTAGACCCACTGTGGTGGCCGTTCTTGATGGCAGAAACACGTGCTTGATGGCAGAAACACGTGACAACAGAAGCCCAAAGATTATTTGTCTCTACCGAGAATATTCAACTTTACCTAATACTGTCCATTTAGTCTGAATGAGTTTTAATCAACTGAGAATACTTCCTCAGAAGGCCTCAGATTCAATTTCCCTGGTGTCCCCACAACATCTACAGTGATATTATAAGGAGTTATTTATATTAAGAATTAACAATGTCATCAGCATTCTAATTTTTCTGCCCCATTTCCACCCAGTGGCGCCTGGAACCTCATGTCCTAGACCATTCCCTGCCTCCTCCTCGTTATCCATTCCCTCGTTGGCTCTCTGGCTGACTTCCCTCAGATTTAATGAACACTGATTATTAGCGCATTCTGACTGAAAGCTAGAATTAAGAATAGAGCAAGGTGACGAACTATTCCGGAGTGAGAGATTCTGGGTTCTTCCTGAGGAAATCAACATTAACCCAATATCCTTAGATCATGTGTGGAATGAGCTGAGCTAAGCCACAGTTTCTCCATCTTTAAAATGTAAATCATAGTACCATTCTCAGGAGGCTGTTTGAGAATTGAAGAGCTATATGCAGAGCACCCAGCACCCAGTATATGCATACTGTGTCCCTAATAAGTGAGGGTTATCACTACTTTTTGTTGAGAACAACAGTTACTCTCTATGTATCCTGCTCAACCTACCTTCCTGTGTACTTCTTAACTAAGACATATTTGAAGACTCTCTGGTGAAAAAGAAGCAAAAATCAAAAATATTTCTTCACAGACGCTGAAAGCAAGATGGCGGCATCATAAGTAAATGTATCTGAGGAAGAGAGAGGCCAGTGGCTAAGGGCAGGAGAAGGAGATTCTAATGCAGGTTTTATGACTTCTCCTGGGTCGACTTTAATGCCCCCAAATAAGTTCGTGCAGCCAGCTTGTCTCCTGCCCTGGACCGTCCTAGATGTTCCTGCTGGGTGAACGTGATTTTGCCAGATTAGGATAGTTCTTTGCTCAGAAACCTTCAATGACTTCCTGTACTATACAGAATTGATCCCAAGCCACTTGATCAGTTTTGAAATTCCTTTAAAACTTCATCAGTCCTTTTCATACACTCTAGCCAGATCAGACATGTTTTCTTCTGATGGCATGTTCTATTCTTTCCTGTCCCGCACTTTTTATATGTGGTTTCCTTCTCTAGAAATCTCACAAGGAGTTTACTTCAAAATATGATTTTCTCCCTGATATTCTTCCCTGATCCTACCAGTAAGAAAAAGTTTCTCGGACTTTTGAATTTCTAAGTACTTTTTATGTACATCCGTGATGCATGTTAAAACATTCTGTACTGTGTTGTGGTTATTTTTCTAAGTTTTATCTCACGGATTGGATGAATAGCCACTTAAGGCACCAATGATGTTTTAATTCTATTCCATGCAATACCTAACACAGCTGGTGCTCAGTACATGTTTGCTGGATAAATGAGTGAGTGGCAGTGATTGTATTAAAATTTCTCAGCAATAAAAATTTTATTTATCACTTTGGACACTCCGATCACCTGTAGATAATATTTTCTTCAAAGAGACATGGTATGGACGAAATATTTCTGTGCCTCCAAAATTCGTATGTTGAAGCCTATTCCCTCAATGTGATGTATTCGTAGGTGGGGCCTTTGGGAGGTGAGTAGGTCATGAGGATGCAGTCCTCATGAACGGCCAGTAGTGCTTTTATAAAAGAAACCCCAGAGACCACCCTTGTCTCTTTTGCCATCTGAGGTTACGTGTCCAAGGCACAGGCCATGAACCACAGAGAGTAGCCCAGACACCGAATCTGCTGGTGCCTTGACCTTGGACTTCCCAGCCTCCAGAACTGTGAGAAATAAATTTCTGTTGTTTATAAGCGTCCCACCTATAGCATTTTTATTGCAAGACAGATATTGGAACAATGCGAAAGATCAAATGCAGAAATAAGATTTTAACAAAAGGCTAGATTGCATGACAGTAATTCAGAAGCCAATAAATAAAAGAAAAAATAATTAGGAATAGCTGATTGGTGGGTGTACACAGATATAGTCTTGATTTTTGGCTTTTAAAGTGTTTCCTAAAATTTCCTAAAGGTTTCATACTGGGTTCTGAGAGAGACTTGAGGTGATTCTTAAAAATAGAAATTCCAGAACCCAACCCCAGATCAACTGATTCAGAATCCCAGGGTGGGGATGGGGGAAGGAAGGAAGAGGTGTCCCAGAAGAATATTAGATTTAACCAATGTGGTAAGACATTCAAAGAATGCTTATTCATGTGAGTAATACAGGATGCACAGAGATGATAAGATGAGGCAAGCAAGAAGGCTTTATGAAATTCTTTACCTGGAGAAAGCAACATTAAAACCTACTGCATACTTATTATTGTATTTTTTTGGTCTCTTTCCATTGTTTCTCATATATTTAAGTTCAGAATTCAATAGTTACCTTAGATGAAAGATTTAAAAGTGCAAGTTTTTTTGTTCATGGCTTGACTCTAAGGGCCTGTTCCTTTCTTTTATTTGTAATGTACACCCCCCCCACACACACACAGTTCCATGGCAGTAATGAAATCCTCACATTCCAGATATGTCTTAGTGAAGCATGATGGCTAAGAATTCTCAATATTTTCACGTTACTTCGAGCACCAGTAGGTAGGTTACCCTGGCCCTGTTCCCAGAATTTAACAGTAGGGGTCTTGTGAAATGCTAAACGATGTGTATAACAGTATTCAGGTTCTCCAAGAGCCAATCCGTCAAAACATTTGCTGCTTTGAAAATGTGTTCTTCAAAAAAAATGGGCATATGGAACTTATTACTCTGCTTGGTGGAGTTCAGGCAGCAGGATCCAAAATAAGCAGAAAGCCCTTTTGAGGGCACAATCCTACCTCAAGGTAATAGGGTCTCTAAAACTGTCCTTCCCAGACCTAAGAGGTACAGAATGCACAGGACATAACAGAGTTCCAAAGATTTTCCTGGGATCCAAATGTTGGAATGGCACAAAAGTAGGCAAAAGCTCTGAAAAAAACCAAAGAAGTAATATTTAAATAAAAAATCTGAAAATATTTTGACCTGTTTCAGTAGTGATCTCTCAAGTTGGTATCTCTTTATCTATTACTCCTTTCTGGCTCAGTCATTGGCCCATAATTGCTGTTTAATAAATATCTGTGAACCAATAAATCTGGCATTTTATGGCTATCTACTCAAGTAGAGACTAGAATGCATGATTATATACTTGTGGAAATTTGATGGATGAAAGAGAAAGCAAATTCTTTAATCCCCAAGGAAATAAAAGAGACATTTCAACAAAGAAGAAAACAATCAAAAGAAGGACCATGATTAGCCTATTATTTATCACTCCCCCCACCTTTGATACCTATGTCATTTGGATTTAAGAGGGTCAGATTTTTTTTTAATTTACATGTCCTTATTTAATTGAAATATTAAAATATCAAAGGAAGCTAATTGGTAGAGGTTACGAAGGATTAACTTACTTTTCTTTGAACCTGCATAACACGTGCTTTCCTAGGTATTAAAAGAACACCCATGTTTCATTTTCATTAGCAGCAAGGACAGAAAATGCTGTTATCAGTCATTGTGGACAGCAAGAACAGAATTTAGGCTTCAAAGCTGAAAAGCCTCAAACTCCTTGCTGTGTTTTATTATGCATAACTGAAATTCTTCACAGTTACAAAAGTGTAAACTCCTCTTGATTGCATCAATATGTACTTGGAACAGGGAGCTATGTAGACCACTCATTGTGAAGGAACTCTGTAGCCACATTTAGATTTGTTTTGAAGGGATAAAAGCAAATCTAGAAAGTGTGGCTTTTTGTAAATTGCACAGGCATTTCATTTCTAATTTCTTGAAGATCATAAGACAAATTTATTGCCTAGCTGTAGAATCTCCCTCACTTGAAATTTCCTGACAGAGATATTTTTTTCTAGCATGTTTGATTCCCCCCCTCCCACCGAATAGCATTACACAGGCCACTCTTTGATGGTTTGTATTCTCTCAATGCAATGCTCACTTGTGCTTGTTACCTTATTTTTCACTGTTTCATGATTTGCCTTTTGTATTTTATGAGTGCTTCCTTTGGGATTTTTTTTTTTCCATAGAAAAATGACAAGAATGATCCACGTAAGTCTATAAGAGAGGTTGTAAAATAAACATTATACCATGTGTGGGGTAAAAAAAAAAAAAACTGCAAATGGCTGTTCTCACTTTCTGGCATTTACACACATGGCCATCTGTTTGAGGGCTGTTTTACTTGGCTCTTTCCCAATCTTTATGTAACTGGCCGATTGAAAGGAAATGACATCACCAAGTTGCCTGAAGACTATCACTGGAACCACAAAAAAGTTGGGAGACAAATTGCTTAGTAAAGAGAAAGATGTTTTCAAATGTCTCTTTTCCTTTCCACTCCTTTCATTCTTTTCTAGCATTTCTAACCATCTCTTTTCCCTATTCTGTACCTTCTATGTTAAAATACTTGTCAACATTTTCACTATCTGCTTTGGGGCTCTTTTTGTTTGATCTGTGAGGAAGTTAGAAAAACATGCTCTTTTTGGGGGTCTACACAATCAGATTATAAGGTGTTGAAAAGGAAGGAGTTTTGGGACCTATCTAACAGCCAGTAATAGATTTGACTGACTTCTTCGTTCAGGTGACAGCAGATTTTGAACCTGCAGACTTAGCCTTGAAAAGATCTGAGGTCATTCTCACAAGACCGAAATTGTTCTGCAACAGAAGGATACCTCAGCTATCCCCCTCAGCTCAGCTCACAGAGCATGAGTGAATGAAGAGGAACATTTGGAAAGTATATTGTATTTGTTGGCAACACCAAGACATCAAAGCTAGCGATGGTGGAGGTTTTTTATAGCAGAGTTTATAGATCCTCTTATCCTAGTGTCCCAGTAATTTGCACCACTGGACAAAGGAGCCCTTTCATCCAATTCCAAAATAAAGCCATCTCTAGGGGAACTCTAGCACCTGTTTATGAAGCTCAAGGTTGTATGGAAAAAGTATTAGTGTTAGAGGAAATTAAATATACCTGCTGTTCAAACTTTCTCAGGATCTTCGAGTAATAGAGGGGCTCATTTAAGCAGGAATTTCTTTAGGCTCCTATGTTAAAAATTTGGGGGATTTTTAAATGCCTTCATATGATCCAATCTGCTTGTGGTCTACGATAATAATGCATCTGCATTCTTCCAATAGGGATGGGAGCATCACTTTAAAATCGTGTCCTTTTGACTGTACCTGATTCATTTAAAACTGCCCCCTAACAATTTGCTTCTCTTTTCCAGAATCACCATGGGCAGTAGATTCTTCTGGTGCCCTACCAGATTTCCTTTGCCAGTTGGTGCATCCTCCTAAGGTGTTCTGAGTTCTTTCTGGAGAATTGCCATTAGTTGATGAGAGCCACCTGCTGGGGAGGTAGAAGCGTCACCATTCCCCCCACCCTCCAGAGTGGCCTATGACTGCCAGGTTTAGGGGTACAAGAGCCTGGTCACATAGGATGGCCACAAGGTGAGACATCCGAGGTGTGACTTACGCTCCGGTCTCCCATTCACCAGTCAAGGCTACGCTTCCCCTGAGTCCCCATCCTTTCGTGGCTCTTTCCCCTTCACTGTCCTGCTTACTCTACTTCCTTTCTGGTTTATCCTAAAGATCTCTCCCTCAAATCACATCTATCTGAAGCCCTTTCTTAGGCTCCGTTTTCAGGACCTCCTACCCAAGATGTGCTGATTATCGACTATGATATTTGAATGAGGAAGTTACAAAGAGCTAATACACAGGTGTCTAAAGCATAAGGAGGGCGCCTATCAGAGTTTCTACAGCAAGGCAAAAGGGCAAGTTGGGGAACTGAGTCAGCAGCAGGATCTAAGGAAAAAAAATCAAGGTACAAATGTTAGAAAGAAGGAAACCTGAGTGCTACTCACGTTACTTAAAAGAATTTAATGAAGTAGATGAAGATTACAGAGGTCGACAACAAAATGTTGCTTGGATTTAAGAGTTTTTACACATGTGAATTATGAAAATTTGGAGAACACAGAAAAGCAGAAAAATAATATCAAAATCACTTATAATCCTCCGATCCAAATATAGCCACTATTTTGGTATATTTCATTCCAATTTCCTTCTATCTGTATTTGTGTTTTATTAATATGTGTCTATTTACATATATTTATACATTGAGAACTGCTACAGATACAATTTAATATCCTGAATTTTCTTCTTGAATATTGCATACACTTTTATGTCATGTGGTACTCTGAAAATCTGATTTCCAATGTCTACCTAGTATTAATTCCTATAAAGTGACTATACTTTAAATATATACCTATCATCAGAATGTTTGTTACCACCAGTCTTTTTTTGTTTATAACACTGATGTAAGGAATAATAGCCTTCTACATAAATCTTGGTGTTCATTTCAGATTTTTGTTTATAGCCTACATTTATAGTAGTAGAATTACTGGTCAAGAGCCTGAAAATTTTAAGTAAAGTGCCAACTTATGTTTAAAATTTGCCTGCACTGCAGGAGTTATTTTCCCAAAAATGATGTGTCGATGTATAATTACTCCAATAAGAGTGCCATTTTATAGCACCATTACCAACATTCTATACTATCATTTAAGCAAATTAAATGAAAGCAGATTCAGTACATTAAAACTAATTTTATAGTTAACATTGTATTCGTTGTGTGTGTGTGTGTTGCTTGGACCTTGTTTCCTCTTACTTAAAGACGAAAGTTGTTTTTGTTGACTTTAAAAATCAGCATGTTCTTGATTGCCTTTCCCCTTTTTCATATGCCTTATTCAAGTCTAGAGAAAGAGCCCCTGAAGAAACCCTAGGTTCAAAACCATGAAAACGAACTGAGTTGCTGGAGGTAGAGGGAAGAAAAAGGTCAGGCAACTCCTTGTTTTGGAAGCAGGAGGCCAAAACAATCAGTTGAATTCTTTCACTCCGCTAGAGTAAATTGATTCTTCCCCCCACCGTTGAATTGTCTTGATACATTGACATATTACATCACAAACGCCAACTACTGTATGCTTTGTCTTAGGGACATTGCATCCCCCAAATGAACCTTAGCACATACCTGAGTGATCGAGGAATTTTGAGCAACATCAATGGGACTTTGTAGCAGTGAGAGCATGCAAGTCAGCATGGTATAGGAGAATTTAAACTAATGTGAAACTACATGGCAAGAAGAGGCGTGCCAACGACCGAATGATGGCTGGTGGGCTGGAAGGAGAAACTCGGAAGGTGAGGAGTCTGGAGATAAATGCACAGGAGCTTTCCACCATGGGGAAAGGGAGTGACCCGTCCTCAGACCTCTCCCTTATTTCCTAAAGTGTCTCTTAAGGAATTGGGTCTGGTGTGTTCCTTAATTTAGAATGCACGAAGGGACATGCTAGGTCATCATTCACTTACTCATCTGATAAGAATGCTGTTATAAGTAGCCCCTGAAGGCTTTATTTGATTTACAATAGTGAGCAAATTGTGTATGTGTGTGTTCACTATATGTATGCATTTGGATTTGTGGGCATATGATTTCAATGACACAATATCATTGTTAATTTTCTAACAAACGGTGGGTTTTGTCAACAGCAGAGGAAGGGGTCAGGGCACGTGCCTGGCAAAAGTCTGCAGCAGTGAACACTTTGATACGAGACAAATTTAAATTCCCTATGACTGAACAGGCTATTTTCCATTTGCTGCTTCTTTGACACTCAAATTCATAATGGTGGTCTTCCCCACAAGGTGCTTTCCCAAAGCCCCCATTCTGGTTCCCTTTCTTTGTTTTTTTGGTTTTTGGTTTTTGGTTTCTTTTCCTTTTAAGTATGGTGCTGCCATTTTGTGACCCCGAGGCTCATAAATTCCACACAAAAATATATTTTGCCACATAACTTGAATGAAATAATTTTTAAAAGCAAAACACAGTTTGAGGAGTTGCAGGCTCTGCTTGCCCTATCAAAAATAATTTGATGAAGTTTGATCCTTAAAAACCTGTTCGATTCAGTCAAGTAATGCTGGCTTTTAACTAAATTGTGTCCCTGAAATGAGTTGCTCTGGAATTGTGCACAGCTTTATTTACCTCTGCCCTTTGTTCTTGCCCTTTCCGTGTCTACCCGTGAGTTAAAATATGAACCCCACGAAGCTTAGCTCCCTGAAGAGCCACGGCTCTGTCAGATTGAACCGTGTCAACTTTCATATTCTCTAACTGGTGATTCAGAAATTTTATATACCTTAAATATGAATGTGAGGCTGATGTTTAGCAAGTGTGCACCATACTTTATCAATTCCCTAAGATTTGTTTTCTACAGAGGAAAGATTTGATGTCAAAGGATATCTTTAGGTGGCAATTCTTCAGGGCACTTCTGACTCGTATGTGAACTCTTTAAAGCCCTTGCGTCCCTGAATTGCTTAGTGTGTGGAGCGATGATGCATAGATGGTGTCTGAGATAGGCTTCATGGTTCCCAAAGTGTCTGATTTTGTACCTCTTCCTCTCAAGGTGCAGTCATGGATATGACTGCTCTAAATGACCGGTGGGATAGGAATTGAGCTGATGGCTACTTGAAACACTTTTGTAGAAGGATTTTTAACAAGCTGACCAGTAGACCTTTCAGCTGAGGTAATTTTATATTACGTGGCACGGATGATTTAAAAATCTAAATCCAATAAACACATAGAAGACACACCCAGCTTTGGTTATGTGTGTTTATACGTATGTGTGTGTGTGTGTATACTTTGACATATACATATAGTATCTCTGTGTATATGTATAATTTAGAAAACTTGCTTTAGCTATGTGTTAGTTTTTTCCCTCTGACCATATAATTCTATTTTCAACATGAAGTAAGATGGCTTAAAAATATTAATTATAGAAGCCAAGCTTCTCTGAGTCATGCAGTGACCTTCCTCCACCCTACCCCCACCCTGCCGCCTCCCCTGTTACTTTTGTGCATTTGGCATAACCAGTTTTCTTTAACGAGACAGAGATTTCCTTTCCAAGAAATGAATGCAAGCTCCAGACTGAAAAGATGAAAATGCTAATGGGTGGCATCTGGCTCACCCAAACTGATTTCTCCAGGTGCGTGTTACATATGGGCTGTTATCTTGCCGGTAGCTTAAGAGCCCGTGTTTTTCAGCAGCATTGTCTATATCTAAGGGAATAAGAAGGACCACTAAGAAAAAAAATATAATGAAATTACACTGAGGAGAGTTTTTATACTTTCTTTTTCCTTTTGGTGGTGGGAGGACCTTGGTCTTGCAAAGGCGAAACTAGCAAGAACTTTATACCTTTGGCTTAAACATTAAACAGAAATATATCCATTTAAAATATTTGCCTTGAATGAGTAGACAGATGAGTTCAGCCTCAGGAAAAGTTGGAATGGGTTTCCTCCAAGTATGAAGTGGGCAGAAGACACTGTTTTGTTTTTTTCATGGCTGAGGTTGGATCTAGAGGAAGTAAGAGGCTTTTTGTCCGAGTCTAAATAATTAAAGGAGGATGAAAACGGGATTACAGTATCTGATACTGGACCCGTTATTGTTTGTGTCACAATTTAAATCATTTGTTCACAGTTGGTCACAAGACCTCAGTCTCTATTCCGTGCTAAGGGAGTATTCTTTCAAAAAAACAGGAAGCAACACTTTAAGTAATTGCAGATTTACAGTGACTACCAGGCTGATCCCTGCTCTTTGTCACTGCTTTCCGGTTTCAGTCTGGGGGAAGTGGCAGAGAGGAGAGAGGGTGGGGGAGGCGACTCTTACGTGCTGGCTAAACGGAGTCTGGCCTCACCTTACGGGATGAGTGGTGAAAACACTTGAAACAGTTGCCAAAGAGTTCAGCAGAAAATATTTGACATCTCACCTACATCAACAAGCAAGAGTTAAAGGTTAAATCACACACACTCAAGTGCTGGGGAAAAGGATATGTTTATGTCATCAACTTTCTTTGTTCTAGGACCGCCCTGTGTCAACAAGGAGATAGACGCGGTCCGGCTTAGAGCCACCAGGACAACAGAGACTGATCCGCGATTTGTGCATGGTGACAAATCCACTTCTAAGCATTCGCGGTTTGCTTCTAGTTGACATGAGCTTCGTCACAGGTCTTTCCGGGCTTCCAGAGAGCTCTGTGTTTAGAACAAGGTGGTGGTGGCCTCTGCTCTTTCTCCATCCAGATTTTTGAGATCCCAAGCCTGAAGCTCAGGGTGTAGAAGGAGGAAAACCTGGGAAGGGGAAGGTTTTTTGTTTTTGTTTTGTTTTGTTTCTTTTCGTACATTTCCCGTGTTGAAATGCACCCCTTAGCATTCAATTTAAAATCTGCTGGGTGGCGGGGCCAGGGAGAAGTCCTTTACAAAATGGGTGCTCACACATTAGAAGGGCTTTGCTGAAGGGACATTTAGTGCCTTTTCCAAGGAAAAGGGTAAAAGATTGGGCAGGAGATTTCTTGACCAAATCAATAAAGTTTTAAATCTTTTTTTTTTTTTTTTTAAGATTTTATTTATTTATTTGAGAGAGAGAGAGAATAAGAGACAGAGAGCATGAGAGGAGGAGGGTCAGAGGGAGAAGCAGACCCCCTGCCGAGCAGGGAGCCCGATGCGGGACTCGATCCAGGGACTCCAGGATCATGACCTGAGCCGAAGGCAGTCGCTTAACCAACTGAGCCACCCAGGCGCCCTCAATAAAGTTTTAAATTGAAATTTGTGAGGAAAAGAAAATATACCCAGATGACTCAGATAAAACTATTGCCATGGAGACCAACAGGTGTGTCCTGGAAGGAAAAAAAATAGTCCAGAAAAACGCTTATCTTTTGGTGGGTCAAGGTCCCTTTTGAGAATCTGGTGCAAATTATGGATTCTCTGCTTACACTACAGTTTATACCCATGTTCAGGAGGATCAGAGACTCCTTGATGACTGTCTACAGAAGTCTTAGCAGTCAGGGGGCCACTGGGTAGTACAGGTGGTTAAGTGTCTGACTCTGGGTTTAGCTCAGGTCATGATCTTATGGCTCTTGCGTACCTGTGACCAACAGAGGCTATGGAAGAATTTGACAGTTTTGGGCAACCGAATTGACTTATGTCAGTTTGCCCTCATTTTTTTTTCTTTTTTTTTTTAATTTGTCTTAGCAGTAGGCAGTGCAGTGTTTTCCATGGGCAACTTGTTTGCTTTTATTTTCTGACACTGTAAATCTTAACAACTGTTTTCTTTCATGTTGGCTGTTTGGCATTCAAGAGTTAAAGCTGTTGGCTGCCTCTAACAAGCATATAAAATTTCATGGCATAACTTTCGTACTTCTATTTCATTCTTAGGGGGCAGCATAATGAGTGATTAAGAGCATGAGCTCTAGAGACAGACAATTTGGGTTCAGATCTACTAGTTTACTAACAAAGTGACGTTGGACATGCTAAACTTTCAGTTTCCTTATCAATCCTCATAGGGGTGTCTGTGATTGGGTGGGATAACACGTGCCAAGCACTCCGAGCAGCATCAGAGTTCCAGTAAGAACGAAGAATTGTTAGATATTTTCCCTGCCTCCAAATTCTTTTCCTAGATTATCTTTTCTCTGCCTCATGTTTTATTACTTCTTTTGTGCATTGAAATCTTGTTACTATACCAAATACATGTCTTATGAACCTCCTCCCTTCTCTCAGGCATCTTGACAGCAATGTGGAGGATGGATTTGTGAAGAATGGGATTAGAAGTATGGAAGTCAGTTAGAATAATATAAGAATAATCCATTTGACAGACGATAACTAAACTTGTAACAGTAGGAATGTGGAGGAAGAGGGGTATTTGAGATATTTACAGGATTGGATTGACAGGACCTGGTGAGCCATTTTAGGTGAAAGATAAATAATAGGAAATCTGGGATAACTTCCAGTTTGCTACTTTAGATGACTGGGCAAATGATGGTGCCATCAATCAGGATCAGGAATAGAGGTAGTGTCCTAGAGATGGTTAGGGGTAGTGATAAACAATGAGTTAAGTTTTGGCCAGGTTGAATTTGAAGATTTTTGTAGAAATATGAATTGAAGCCTAATAAACCATTGAAAATAAGCATCTACAGTTCAAGAGAGCTTATAAGGTTGGATACATTGGTTTAGAATTTAGCACAGTATACATTTTTAACAATGTTTAGAAGTAAAATTGCCTGGTAATAAGTGAAAGCTATGGGGCTTTTGGGAAACAGGCTTGAGGACAAAGGCCGTGACTTGTTCATCTTCATATTTCTGGTCCAGACACTAGCCCAGTCCCTGGCACAGAGGAGATCCCCAACCATTTCTTTCATCAGTTACCAGATGAATGAATGGATGACTAAAAAGAAGAAAGCCTCACAGGCGACTGAGAAGGAGCAATAAGAAAGGTGACCATGAACTAGAAGAGAGTGATTTCTTAGAAGATGAGGGACCGGAGTTTAAAAATGAAGGTACAGTCAACATTTGGGGATCTTGGATGACATAAAACTGAGACAACGAGTTAGTGCACTGTATGAGGGAACCAGGACTTAAAAAGATCTCAAGTATGGAAATCAGAGTTAAATCTTATGGTTACTTACTAGGAATAAATGTAAAATCCTAACTTAGGTTTAGAAAATCAAATGCATAAGTACTGGAAGTATATGACCTGGCTTAATCACATTCCTGGGGTTTAATAGTATGCTGAAAGGTCAATATAAATGAATTCTAGAGCCTGACTGCCAAAGTATATCATTGGGCAAAGCTAATAAAAATATCCAGTATAGGAATGTGGAATAGCTTACTATGTGTCACAGATACAGTCTGGGACAATGCATTTCAAGAGGAAAAGTTACAAAACTACTATATATGCAGGGAACAGCAAGAGGAATGAGGAAGCATCTGGAAGTCATACCATTCACTTGAAGACTGGTTGAAGGAAGACATAGGAGAGACATGGTATGTCCCAGCTTCATGCTGCAGAGACACTAATCTTATTCTGTGTAGTCAGGCTTTGATCAAAGGGTGGAACTATAAAAGTGATAAACTGAGAGAATCCAACTCACTTTGAGAAATTTCCTATAATTAAGCCTGACTCTCAATGGGATTAGCTCTTAGTGGGGAAAAAACAGTGAGCCCTCTCCTCTATTTATTGAACTAATATTTTGGGGACATCTACTAATGTTCCTAAGATAGAGATCCCTCGGTAGTAGAGCCCTAACAGGAAACTAGTTTGATTCCTGCCCTACTGGATCTTACATTTCGATTCCTTTATTTATCAAGTGTTTATGAGGCTCATGCTGGATATTAAACTAGTCCTATTCTTCAGGGATATACTGAGAAAGGTTTCTATTCGCATGGTCTTTACAGTCTGGCAGGGAAGAAGATATTAAGCAAATAAATATACGAATCTACATAAAGTTACAGATTAGGTGCTCGTTTGTACTATGCAGCAAGATGAATTCTAAGAGGGAGAAATTAATCAAGAGAACTAATATGGTTGGGTGAGTTGTGGAATGGTCTCTCTAAGGATGGACCAATTGCAGGTAGATACAGAGAGAACAGTACATAAAGGGTATGTTCAAGGAATGGAGAGAAGGCAGGAGTCACTGGAGCAAGGTAAACAGGGGAGATGAGTTTGGTGAGGGCAAAGTCTTGTAGGTTTTTGTAGGAATTGGCTTTATTTTAAGTGCAATGGGAAAGCACTGAACAATTTTAGTGAGTATGGTGATAATAAATAAAATACATTAAGACAAAAGGAGTCCTCCGGATTCTGTGTGGAATGCATCACAGAAGGGAAAACTGGATATGGAGAAAATAAGGACTCCATTGCCTAAGATTGTTGAGAAGTAATGGTGCTTTGTAGGACAATGGAGGCGGTAGATGGATTCAAAACATATTCTAGAGTAGGCTTAATAAGTAATTGGGGACCTGATTTGAATTATACTGATTTGACATGGGGAGTTAGGACGAGGAGGAGGATTTGGAGAATAACCCTTAAGAATCTAGCTCCTGTGACTGACTGCACTGTGAGATGTGTCCTTGGAGGAGCTCGGCTCCATGTTTGGGGTGGTTGAGAAATTGACTATGAACATTAGTTCCTTTTGGACAGGTGAGGTTTGCTGGGATGACTGTAGACATGCAAGTGCTATCAGTTACAATCAAATAAAGGCCAGAGAGTCCATGACATGTCCCCTAGGGACAGGTCGATATTTCTTGGTGCTCAGGTGTGCCTTTGATCTGTCTCCCTTACATTTCCCTCTTTATCTCCGAGATGGAGGGAGAATTTGAAGCTCAAATATTTTGCCCTCATTTTGTTAACAGAAAAATGTGTGATAGTGACTCTTCAAGACTTTTTTTTTTTAAGAAGGAATTCAAACAGAAGCCTTGTTACCTGTGTTGATTCAAATCAGAGCTATAAAAATGCCGTTTTTCAGATTATCTGTGGTCTTTTATTTGAGGTATTTATATTCCTCATTCCTTGTTAGTACTGAGGATGACCTCAGAGGTCTCTTTTTATAATGAAGATGTTCTCTAGAGGTTTGATTGTTTGTTAGCAATCTCAGAGAATTCAGTGGAATGTATGTGGCAGATATTTCTTTCATTGAAATATATCATAGAAGAATCTTATGTGAGAAATTGAAAAGTTGCCCAGAAATTGTTAAACATCAGTGTTTTTTGATAAGATTGGTGGTGGGTATGAGAGATATGATCATTAAGTCAGGGAAGATAAGCATTCCTATGAATTAAAATATCACTCAGCAACTATGATTAAATGCCAAAAGGTCTTTCAAATAAACACTTAAATAATAATAAGAGTTCATTATTATTATAAACTCTTATAGCTGTCAAGTAGGATGATGTGGAGTCTCATTATTCTCCTCCAACCCCTAAAACAAGTCATTTTTCTTTATACAATCTCTTGATCCACTGCTTCTACACGTAATGCAGCAATTTAGACTACTACCTTATTTCAATCCATCATCTGATATGTGGGCTATTGAAATGGGGTCGGTCCTGCTTTCTGGTTCTTCCTTCTGCCCTCCTGCACACTGCCATCAAAACAAATTTTCTAAAATGCTTCTTTTATCATGCTTCTCCTGCATTCAAAATCCTCCAGCCGCTTCACATGTTAGGACAGTAAAAAGTCCCACCTCCTGCGGCTGGGAGAACCTTGGTAGGACCCCGCCAATCCTACGGAGTGTATTTTCCCCATTCATTGTCCTGTAAACACACTGGAGTGTTTCCACCTCTGTGTTTATTTATGTTGTTTCTTCATCCTGGAATACCTAACTCCTCCCGGAGCTGCCCTCTTCTCATAAGGCCAAGACTGAGCTCCACCTCCAGGAATGCTCCCAGGGTACTGGGTCCTTACAGATTTTGTGTTGCTTGTCACTTGCTTCCTTATATCGTTACATATTTTGTCCACTTACATGTCCCAGATTTTGTATCTGTGTTATTCTCTTCTACTGAGAGAGGACATTTCTGATGAGGTTTCCCTACCCTGTTTCTCAGCAACCCTCTCCACAGTGCCTGGATGCCTGGCCTGAGGTCAGTGGGATCCTTGAGATCATCTGTATCTAGATTCAAGGCATTTTCCACTGAGGAAAGGACACAGGCTAATTGGAAAGCCTAGTTTTGGAAGTAAGAATGAAGAAAGATAACTTTTGCCAAAGGCTACAGTGCAATAAAATGCACTGCATGTTTCTCTTTCTCTGACTCGTGTCTCTGGCTCAATGTTAAAGCTTACTTCCCCCTTTCTTGTACTGAATCATATTTTTCTATTTCCTTCCAGAATCTGTTTTCTCCTTCAGTCTTTCATCACCCCTAAGCATATGTCCCTACTCATCTAAGATTCTTTTTCTCTCCCAAATCATCTGAACAGAATTGTTGATTTCATTGTCTAACCTTTTTTCTCTTTTCAATTATAACTCTCAATTTCCTTTTTAGTTATTTATTTATTCCTTAAATTTCATTTTTATTCATTCATATTTTCTTGTTGGGTCAAGAGAGACTTTGACTTCTTATTCTCCCCTCCCCCCCCCAGCCCTAAATAGTTCCCTGTTAAAGGAATAGACATTTCTATATAAAACACAGTGTACATTCAGGTTAAATGGAGAGATAGCCTCTTCTTATTCCTCTTGTTCCTGGCCAGTTGGTTATAATTTTGTGTTCTTTTTAAATATTGTCTAAAGGTTTATTCGAAATTCAAGATAAGGTTTTATAATAAATTACTTTACTCAGGTCTACTGATACTCTGTATTACCTACTGCATTACCTGCTATTTACGTACTAGCTTGATTTCTGTTTTTGTTTTTTTTTTTTTGAAGATTTTATTTATTTGACAGAGAGAGACCCAGCGAGAGAGGGAACACAAGCAGGGGGAGTGGGAGAGGGAGAAGCAGGCTTCCCGTGGAGCAGGGAGCCCGATGTGGGTCTCGATGTGGGGTTCGATCTTAGGACCCTGGGACCATGACCTGAGCCGAAGGCAGATGCTTAACGACTGAGCCACCCAGGCGCCGCTTGATTTCTGGTATTAATGACTTGGAGCTATCTGATAATCAATGACTGTTTTGTTTGTTTTTGCCTTTACAATCCTGCCATTTAAATCTCTTATATCTGGAGGAAAACGTTGGAGTAGCTTCTTCACATGGTATGCAGTAAACAATACTGTCAGTTACAGACAGAAGATGAAGGCTGTTGTTTTTTTTTAAAATAAATGAATGCCTTTCTTAGCCATGTAATCACATCAACACTCTTAGATGAAGTGATGATTTCCTTCCTTCTGATTAAAAGGAGTTCTTGTTGAAATAATGGTAATCTCATGGACTCTATTACTCAGCATTATAATAGGGAGGGATAAACTCAGAATAGTTGTTCAACTGTGAGCTCTATTCGTCCTGAGAGAGTAGGTTGGAAATGAAATGCATAAAATTTAGGTGAATATTTTTCATGTCAGCACAGTGGGTTCTTCTCCATGCCTGACTGACACCAGAAAGTCAAATCCCTTCTACCCTGAAAGATTCCCAGACTGCAAATAAAAAATTCACCAAGGTGAAAATGCTACCTTTGTTACCTAAGGCATGGTTTGAAACTATGCTTCTATTTCAATTAATATATTTTTTGCCTTTCCTGCCCCGTATTCACTCCACTCAGACTTCGAATGTATATGGCTGCCCCTGGCAGGGACCTTGGCTTTCTTTAGCTGAGTAGCCCGGAACACAGGCTAATTGGAAAGCCTAGTTTTGGAAGTAAGAATGAAGAAAGATAACTTTTGCCAAAGGCTACAGTGCAATAAAATGCACTGCATGGACTGGACTGTTACTTGAAACATGAGAGGTTTCCACGCATTTTGACCTTCCATAGTATACCTTGTCTTAGCTTGTTGTCTCTTCAGGAATTGAGCAAGATAAAAATAATAACAATGCTAAAAATAGCTTATATTTATTAAGCACTTAATGTATACAAGGTACAGTTCCACCCATTTTATATAAACTGCTTTGATTCATCTTCACAATTATCCTATGATGTAGGTATCATTGTTATGATATCTGTTTTCAGATGAGGAAGCTGAGACCCAAAACTAGTAAGCAGTTAGCTCCAGGTAGCCCAGACCACCACCGCTCCCCCCAGCCCGGGTTGCTGGGGAAAAACAACAACAACAACAACTGGATTCTATTTCCCACTATTTTACTCACTACTTCATAATAAAACTATAGTGATAGAAAAGATAAGAATACCTGTATTTGGTGGCAAGGATTGCTTGGCTAGGTAGAGGAGAGGATTGATCTTCCAAAGTTAGTAAATAAGATTTCTGGAGTCCCCAAAATGCTGGGTGAGGTCAGGGAAAAGGATATTTATTCGATGCTAACATTCCATGCCCCAACTGTATCCAAGAACATCAGGGCTTAATGTAGATAGCATGCAGATGCTGCAGAGAGGCGTCGATCTTTTGCTTCATTGAATATGCAGTACCCACCAGGGAATCTAGTAGTGAGACATTCTGGAAGTCAGGAGGAAGGTGCGTTGTGAGGAGGAGAGGGAACAATGAAGGGCTTTATATCAAGCCCATGGTTAAAGGATCGCACTGATGCCTGTGTAGTTGGTTGTCATTATCCAGTTGAAATCATTCTTGGAACACATAAGTCATCTTACTATTTGCTTGTGATATGTGCCATAATTTCATATATTTGAAAATGCAAATCCTAGATGAGTTCCATATTTCTTTTCAGGGTCATATGCATTTTAATGACAACTGCATGAAGTGGGTAATGATGTCTGTTAATGGAAGCCTAAGTCCAAGGAAAGTCATCCCTGTGTGTGAATAATGAGGAGAAACAGGAATATATAATAAGAATAGCACTTGGGCTTTTAACAAAATAGTCTTCCTCTTAAAAAACAAACAAACAAACAAAACCGGTACTTAATACTCTAAATTATTCAAGAAATATGACTTTACTCCAGAACCAAAAGAACGAGGTATATAGAACAATATTTGAAACCAATATTTAAAAACTCTCAGGTGTCTTTCAATTCTCATAATTCCCGCTTAACATAATTCTGATATTTTCCTTCAACTGGGTCATCCTACTCTCTTCTTATGGATAGAAACCTCCAGATGACGCTCATTCCCTGGGAAAATTTGTTCAATGGCTCTTCAGTGATGTGTTAAATAGATGCTCCTTCTTATGTCTTTACGTTTATTATGTTATTCAATCCTCACAGCAAACCTACATTATCACTGAGGCGTAGAGAAATTAAGTAATTGGTCCTGGGCCACATAGCTAGTGAAGGGATTTGGACTCCAGCAGTTACACCAGGAACACAGGTGTGAATTGCTATCAGTCTGCAACTTTAATTCTATTAACTAGTTCTGGAGCAGAGTTCCAATGAGCTGAGTATGGGAGTGTCAGGGACAAACTCCCATTACTCCACAGAACAAGACAAAGATAATGTACCATCTTGTAATAAGATTGCACTAAGAAGATCACTTGTACATTCCAGATAATAAGTCAGGCGGCTTGTAAGTCAGTTGAATTACACCCTCCAGCTATGTCCTTTGGTTTTATCAATATTAAATCACACAGGTAGATTTCTTTTACAACCTGTTCTTAAGGGGAGGGGACACATTTCAAACATACTTGAGCAGAGGAATTTTCAAGCAAGTATGATTGCCTTATGTGATAGGAAAGAATGAGGGAAATTAAATGTTTTAAGTGTCTCCTGAAAGTATCACTATGCCACTAGGAACTGGCATATAATTTAGTTCAGTTCATCTGTCCAAAGAAAAGTACGAGGTAATAATTATTATCCCCACTTGCTAGATGAGAAAACTGAGATCAAGAAGACTTACTGACTTTCTTAAGACCGCAAAAGGCAGAGCCAGAATATAAACCCAGGTGTTTTGATATTCAGAATCCACATCTATCATTTTAGGGTGCCCAAAGATTGCTGTGTTGGATGCAGGATATGGTTTCCAATTTTAAGGATATATTTGCATTAAGTCATGCAAATTCCTGTATTCAAAGAGGCAGACTGTGGTCTGGGGAAAGATGCCTTCTCCTAAAGATCCCAGCAAGGAAATTAATGTGTCAGAGAGGTAAGGACTTGGAGATTTCTAGGATGGTGTCTCCATGGATGGTAGTGCATTCATAGGAGGATATGATTTGCTTAAAATACTGACTGCAAATGAATTTAATGATTCCAATTTGGGACATGTTAAATTTGAAGTGACATTGCAACATATCAACAGAGCTGACTAGTAGGCAATTGAGAAAAGAGCTCAGGAGTGAAGTCTGGCCTAAATTATACACAGTGTATAGATGGAGATTTGAATCAAGGAGTGGATGAGATTTCCCAGGTTGAATATGGAGGAGGAGCCAGGGGCTAAAGAGAGTTCTGCAAATCACCTAAGGGCTGGGAGCTCAAGAAGGAGAGCCTGGGGGGCACTCGTGGAGGTGGCAGACCTGCAGAGCCCCCAGTGTCTCTGAAGACAAAGCAGAGAGACTTCCAAGTAGAAGGGGACTGTCAATCACATGCAGTAATAAAGAGAATTTAAGAGGATGAAAACTGGAAAGGAGTCACGTGACAAAAATATATAGTAAATCACTGGGGCTGCATTAAAAAGAAAAATAAATCAATGTGTTTTATTAATGGAGTTTCTAGACAGCGTTCTCAAATCACAGGCAAAGCTAATTTTTCACTGCAGACTAACCTATTACAAGCAATGGAAATCATACTGAAAAGAGAAAACTTGCTACTAGCGAATTAGGCCTATGTCACGTAATCATTTGAGATGGGCCACGTCTCCTGGTAAGCTCGAGGAATGACCAGGAAGCAGCACGGTTGGGAATAGGGTTGGGGAAGAAACTCTGAGGATAGAGAGCATTGTATGGACTCTGGTCCCACTTGGAATGAGATGGGAAACACTGGGGGTTGAGCAGAGGAATGATACAATCTGACTTGTGCTTCCACAGGATACATACAGATGCTATGTTGGGAATAAAGTGTGCGGAGGTGCAGACAAAGCAGCAAGACCAGTTCAGAGGCTACTGGGCTCCAGGAGAGGAGAGAGATGGTAGTGGCGTGGGCCAGGGTGCTAGAGGTATGTGTCAGATAGCAGATGCATTTTGAAGGTGAAGCCCACAGAGAAAATACTGGAATAGGAACCGGAAACTGCATACACAAAACTTTTTTCCCTAGTATAATTATTTATTTATTTTTCTGGTTGGGGGTAGAAGCGGTGTTAAGATGAATTGTTTCCAGACTGGGGGAAATCACAGCATACTTGGACGGTAGTGAGAGCTGTCGTAGTAAGAAAAATGTTAACACAGAGGTGAGTGGCCAGAGTGATGTCCTTGAATAGAGCCAGAGGGGAAGGGAGCTCTGCCAAGTGAAAAGAATGGCCTGTTTCTACTCATTAGTCTGTACCCTGACCTGGTAGTTCCCAAACTTTTCAGGTATGGCTCTCTTTTTAATGTTAACAACTTTTACGGACTTTCTATGTTAGCAGTTGTCCTTTGAGTACTCACAGATGAAGAAAACAGAATTATAACCATATTACTAATTACAAGAGCAGCAAAGTTATATTTCAGGAAAAGTACAGTTCTATGTGAGACACATTTGTTGTTGTTGTTGCTCTGTTTGGTGCATATTTAGACTGATGTCTCCTCTGAAACCCCAAAGATTTCATGCCTACAGCCCACAGTTCGGAAAACCTGCTTTAGCAAAACTGCACAACCAACCCCTTGCTTTCTGAATATGCCCAGAGGGGGTTGCTATTTCATCTGAGATGGTGTCTTCTGCATCCCTCAGGGCAAGAATGGCAAACAAATTCTTTCCAATCATACACTTCACTTCTTTGTGTTCCAGTAATTGTCCTTGTCCTTTATACTGCTCATATTATTTGTGTGGTAATTGAATGCACAACATATACCTCTGGATACCTAAACACTTCCAATATATGACACACGAAGGTATATAGCTACATACAGAGCTTCTCTCCTCTATTACCTGAGATTATTTCAGCCTGAAATTATGTCTTCTTCATCTCTGTTTCTCAGCAGTGGACTTTTCACTATTGAGTGGAACAGAAATACTTGAAAAACTGGTTTCATTTTGTGGTATTCCAGAGGACAGAATAATTATTGGTGGACAAAGTTAAGAATAAGATAGATTTTTGGCTTAATGAAAGGAAAGACAGTATACTCTTTTGAGACCTTAAAAATTGGAAAGCCTATTATTTAAAGTAATGAGTTCCAGGTAAGTGAATATATCCAAGTCATTTTTTTCTCCTAACTGCCACTGAAGCTCTGTGCTAGTACTATACCAAGTGTAACAGATAGCATCACATTTCGTCTTTATAATAGGCCCACAGAGAAGGCGTTTTAATCATCCCCATTTTACTGGAGGGGGTCAAGCAGCTTGCCTCAGTATTACAGGTATACAGCTTGTAAGAGACAGTGTTGGTATTGAAACTCGAGTCTGTGTGATGATCAAGTCTAGATATTTGACTTGGATGCTTCACTGTGCAGGAGGGATGAAGGAGTAGATAAAGCTCCAAGGTTATAAAAGAAGAAGATACAACTCTAGGAAAATGCGAGTTATCTAGGTAACACCCTATGCTTTTATTATAGTTTAGCAGGCTTGCTTTCCAAAAGAGAGCCATGAAATGGAATGCCGAAAAAGAGAAGCCATCCACAGTGAGGTACCTGAGATAATCTTTCACTTTGTTCATCCCCATTTACTCTTAGATCCAAATAATCCTTGATCCAGAATAAAAACAAGTCCAAGTTCATTGACAACCATATTATGATGAAATAACCATTAAGTGGGCCTGGGGAGCCTGGGAGACCTCTCCAAATGTTGAGGACACCTCGCTTTTGAGTCACAGACACAACTCTCAGACTGTATCACTAATAATACTATAGTTCTCAATATGCATCCGAAGTATCTAGGTCCTTAATTAATCTTATCTCCCTTCTCCTTCATTCTCTTTGAGTCCACGTATATTCTGAGACTTTCTTAAATTCTGTTATTTCTGAGTTCTGTTATTTCTTAACAAATAAAAGAATCAATCATTTGATAATGTGTCATTTATGAATATAAGAAGAACTTCTGCAAATTAACTGGTAAACCATTGGTCCAATTCTTCACCAAAGGAGAATGCCATACTTTTGAAAACCTTTTATTCTTGATGTTTTGTTCAAGAAAATATGTATTTACTTGCATAGAACGGGACAAGGATATTGAATAGGGAAATATCCTATATCCAGTTTCTTACCACATTTCAGGATGTTCGCTCTTTCAGCAAATAATCTAATTTGACATCAGAAGCTTGAGCACAGAGGGAGGCATTACCACCCATCCTTCTGTGCTTCTGCTGGTTATTTTGACAGTCTACTTCAGTATCACTGAAAAAAGCTTTATTCAAGTGAACATCAACCTCACTTTCCATAGAACTATGACCTTAAAAAACCAATCCTTTAACTTCCTTTGGGGAGCCATGTGACTGAATGCCTTGTCAGCAAGCTACTTTTCCTGAATCTAAGTTATTTCCTTTCCTACAGAGAAAAATTGCTGTTATCACTTCCAGCCCTTCAGTAATGGCCTTTTTCATGTATAGTATATGGTTTAAAAAAAAAAAAAGATGAATGTCTCTTCCTTTTTGCTTATTTGCTCAAAAACTGTTTATCTTAAAGAAAAATGTAAGGATATAAGCACATTTCATGTACTATGAAGGAAAAAAAAGTCAGCATCTGCAGAGATTTCTGATCCAATAGACAGCTAAAATTCTCTAAAATAGCTATTTTAAGACATTCATTTCAAATACCTAAAACCAAAGAAAAACATGGCCTGGTTAAAGCCAGCATCACCCAAGTACTTCCTGATTTCTTTACAATGTTTTCTTCAGTTTTTGTCCTACATAACTTTTCTGTAACATTTAACACTGGAACTACTGTCTTGTGTGAGATTCCTCCCACCTTACTTTTGAGTCACTGGTCCCATCTTGATTTCTTCTCTTGATGACCTTTTCTCACCCTTCTTCACTAGCTCCTTTCCTACCTGGCACAGTCCTTGCCATGCTCTAGCCTTAACATCCTGCTTTCTTTCTACATATTCTTTTTTTTTTTTTAAAGATTTTATTTATTTATTTGAGACAGAGAGAATGAGAGACGGAGAGCATGAGAAGGAGGAGGGTCAGAGGGAGAAGCAGACTCCCTGCCGAGCAGGGAGCCCGATGCAGGACTCGATCCCGGGACTCCAGGATCATGACCTGAGCCGAAGGCAGTCGCTTAACCAACTGAGCCACCCAAGCGCCCTCTTTCTACATATTCTAACCGGACATTCTCACATCAACTCGCCTAGCTTCAAACCTCATCTATTCACTGATTTTTCCCACATTCAGCCTAGAGTTCTCTCCTGAACTCCCACCCAGTTGCCCTCTGGGCAGCTCCACTTAGATGTCCCACAGTCACCTCAAACTTAACATGTCCCAAACTGCACCCAGTATCTTCTCAGCCAGCCCTTCCTGTGTTCCCATCTCGATGAGAATGTTTTTTTCTTTTTTTTCTTTTAAGATTTTATTTATTTATTTGACAGAGAGAGAATGAGAGAGAGAGAGCACATGAGAGTGGGGAGGGTCAGAGGGAGAAGCAGACTCCCTGCCGAGCAGGGAGCCCAATGCGGGACTCGATCCAGGGACTCCAGGATCATGACCTGAGCCGAAGGCAGTCGCTTAACCAACTGAGCCACCCAGGTGCCCCCAATGAGAATGTTTTTATACACCCAGCACTAAGCCTAAAATCACCGACTCATCCTCAATTTAATTCTACTATTAAAAATTCTCCTAGGTGCTCCTTCTCTTCCTTCCCCATTGCCATACGTTGAGTTCATGCACTCACAGCTCTCCTCCAGATGATCACAGCTGTGATCTCCTAAAAATGCCCTAGTTTCTTATTTCTCTTGTGCTGAAGTCAGACATTCTGTATATCATCCTCTTTCTTTAAGACCTTTGATAATTCCCCATTTCATATACAGAAAAATCCCAAGCTCCTCAACAGATACTACAAAGCCATTTACTGTCTAGCCTCAATGGCTCCGCCGGCCATCTTTCCCCACACTCTCCCCACACACCCCAAAGGCATATGCACTAGTCACCACCATCTTCATATCTTTTGTCTTGCACATGCCATTTTTATCTTTACTTAGAATGCATTCCCCCCATCTCTGTTTTTTGCCTGCCTGATTGTGCCATTCGTTTTTCAACAGCCGACTCAAATACCATCTCTTCTTTGAAGTCTACCTGACTTCTCCAGGCGCACGTTCTCTCTCTGTTTCTACTGCCCTTAGAGAGAGGTTATGGCAGGTCTGTTAGCACGACCCTCTTCCCTTTTCCGACCCTACCTCTCAGCTTAAAACTCTGGAAGTAATCCTAGAATGGGAATACGAGGTGGTGGTTCCTTGAGATAGACCTCCAAGCAGGTAGGGTGCCAGTTTATACTTGTACTGGGTAAAGTGGAGGAGGGCAGAAGGTAAAGATAAACTCATGCCTGATGACTGACTGGACCAAGGCTTCATATCTGAAAGCAACTGGAAAATGATGGGGCTACCTCGGATGTCCTGAAGAGAATTAATTCTCGGTATAGTACAATCGGGAAGAATGATTTAGAAACATACTTCATACTTCTTACTGAGTTAACACTGTTTAGTAAATTAGGTACTTATGTAAATCCATTTAAATGCGCAGAAACTCGGCAAGGAAAGAGCAAATTTTCATCCCAAACCACTATCAAAGCAAATTTTCCATTACTGATTTATTCTTGATTCCAAGGAGTAACACCATTGCTATATCTCTAGTGAACCCTCTGGAGATCAAAGCATGGTCAGAGGTTCCCATGAAAGACACGGAGGAATGCACAATCGTGTTCCAATCCAAAGTATGATTCTGACTCAAAGTATAAGGATAAAGCAAAGACAGTTGGCAGCTCCTACTCAGATCAAAGTTTAGAATGAGTACCTAACCAGTTGCCGAATGATCAGGAACTTGCTGGAATCACTGAGGACCCTGTTGATTAGGAGGTATATTACTGTAAACCAGCCATGTTTGGAAGTAGCTGATATGTTTGTTCATCTTCTCTCAAGGGCAGAAACGCAAGATATTTTATTATGTTATAGGATATTAACAGCAATTTCTCCCAAAAGTATTCTGAGGGAAGACTAGGTCATTCTTGAACAACTTGTGTCTGATTCTTTCTCTGTACTCTCAGTTCTTCTGCTTCCACTGCCTACCTATATATTCCATTCTATATCGCTTGTTTGTCAATTCTGTTCCTGCCATCCCTGTATTAATTTCATGAAAGTCTATTTTCTGAACGATATCTTGCTTTCTCAGATCATTTTCCCATAATCTGTCTGAAAACCTGAGGCACTCCACTATAATGGAATTCCTTGGACCATATAATATCAGCCTTTAAGGTGATCATATTGCCCATACACTTGGTCAGAGAGACCTTTGATTTTCTTTTTTTTTTTTTTAAAGATTTTATTTATTTATTTGAGAGAGAGAGAATGAGAGACAGAGAGCACGAGAGGGAAGAGGGCAGAGGGGGAAGCAGACCCGCCGCTGAGCAGGGAGCCCGATGTGGGACTCGATCCCGGGACTCCAGGATCATGACCTGAGCCGAAGGCAGTCACTTAACCAACTGAGCCACCCAGGCGCCCGAGACCTTTGATTTTCAACTTCCTCCTGGAAAGATGCCCCTTCTCTGGAATTTCCTATGCTCCACCATTTCCCATTACCTCCTTCTTATCCTGGACTCTGGTTTCCTGACTCTCCCTGGAAGCCAACATTTACTACCCTTGGGGGGTCATCCTTGACAATAATGTAGAAGCAATAGTCATGGAAATGTACATGAGAGATACCAATAATGTCAAATGTAGCTCCAGCAGGTTCTGAATTTAAGGGTTCTGCCAACACTAGAAGGAAACAAGTAATCAGAGGTAGGTGAGCATAAAGATTGCCTAAAATATTAGTAGTCGTTTAATTCTTAACAGTGTGTGATTTCACGTAGGACTTCAAACAACCCAACACGAAGGAGAACAGAGACTATTTCTAATGATAAACAGTGAGGTTGGCTTCCTTACCTTCCTCCCCCTCAATTTTTAAATGGGCTCAAGTAATTTGAAAACCAGAATTACTGAACAAATAAGTACTCTGGGCACATCGAAATACCTTTTATGTTAAGAGTAGGTAAATTTTGGCGAGGTTGTTATAACGGCTCTTTTTTATACCCCGGGAATTGTATCTTAAACATCTACTTCCACCGGAGACTCTGGGATTGCAATACACTGTCTGAGATAGGCTTCATTTCGTGGTGATGAAAGTAATTGTGGGATGCTGTTACGCTTTGCAGGCTGCCGGCAACTTGTACAAATATCTAAGACTCTTTTTTTTCCCCTTTTGATTTAAACTATCACATATAAGGCTTTGCAGTGAAATCAGTGGTATAGAAGCTGCTGGTGTCTGTAAATATTTCATCCTGTAGGTACTCCCTGGTCTGGAAAACAACCTGCTGGGCATGTTGACTGGATATCAGAGATCGCCTTGGTAGAGGAGGATCCACCCATTTCTCTATCGTAACAGCTCCCCCTGCTGCTTCCAAGCGAAGGCTTCACGATTGTTTGCCATTTTCCTTTCAACTTTTGAGGGACTCTGGAAACATGGCTGGAAAACATTATCCTCAACTGAACCGTGGCCAGGAAAGTCTCAGGAGGGAATTCTTTCCTGACATAAAATTAAACCTGGCTTCAGCGTATCTTAAGGGGAAAAAGGAGGAAAACTTACTGCTGATGTTTCTTGGCTTGGTTTTCTCTCTGTTCTTAAAGCAACGTTATTTTAAAAATCTGTAACAAAACCTGTCATCTGCCAAGTCAGTCCAAGTGTCCCAGCAGCTCACAGCTCAGGTTTCTCTGTCTTGCCCTGTTCTATTGCCTTACTCCACACACACTTTGCAAACTTTATTCATACACAGATGCTTTTTCACTTACCTGCAGTAAGAGCAGTGGCCCTCTCTCTCTCTCTCTCTGTTGTGGAAGGGATCCTGGTGCCCAAAGTCCCACAGAGTCCCAGGCACTGTGGCACCAATGTGGTGGTGGGACTTCCAAGTCACAGTAACCAGGCCTCCAGGTGACTTCTCCAGCCAAGCTTCACCCGACTTCAGAATTGGCTCCGGAGTAGTTGACCCCAGGCTATTTATGTTCAAGTCTAACGAGATGCACTACTTACTTCAAAAAGAAAATCTGGAAGCGGTGGTTGGCGGCCTCTGCCTCTCTGTATGTGAAGTAGATGGTTATTATGTGACCTGATGTCCCGGGTAAAAAGATGGGAGGTTATTTATTCACCCAATGGTCAGATGTTAGAATTGAGTCAGAAGGAAATTAAAAAAAAAAAAGAAGAAGAAGAAGAAAGAACTAGAATTGCCCGCACCAGAGCACTGATGACTCCCTGGTGAAAGACATCTTGCGTCTCAAGAGAAGGCCAGACCCACTTGCCAAATCAGTGCTGGTTTGGGGTCACCCCCACTTTTCTGACATGACCTTCTTTTTTGAATCCCATGAAAAACAGTGACTTAGAAACAGTTTGTCCACGGGTGTGGAGGAAGTAGAGCAAGCGAACTGACACTGCTGAGAATTTCTCTAGGGTGGAGAATGGTCCTTACAGGCCCTTGGATATTGACATTGGTCTCAGCTCTGAATCTACTACTCACATCAAAATGCACTTACAAGATTAAAGAATGCTGTGTGGGTCTATCTGGTCAATCTGCACCTTGTGCGGACCAAGATACCATGTGGGACACACTCCACAGGCCCTGCTGGGGAGTGGCTGAGCTGGGCCACAAATACACCGAACACTCGCCTATTGATCAGGTTGAAGATCTTCTCCTAAATGGCCCTTGTTTAAGATTCTCTCTTCCCACTGGCTGATATGATAGATTGCTTTTTTGGAGGTTAAGGTATTCTCTCCCTAAGGCATACATTTACAATCTAAGTATTTCACGACAGGAGAGTAAAGTAACATTTTACAGTGAATGCATTTTTAAAGGCAATAGCTAGCCAGTTACATCGCCAGGCCGTGAGGATGGGGGTCACAGTTGTGATGGCAAGGGTGGTTCTCTGAGGAAGGTGGGTTGAAGCAGAAGGGTCAGGCCGGAGGCAGTGGGTGTTGCCTGGGAGAGTCTGGGAAGGCTAGTTCAGAGTCACAGGTGGGGAGACCTGGCCACCTTGTGGGACAAAATGAGAGCACTGTGGGCTGGGGCTTGATTGATGGGGATGGAAACTGTAGAATCTTAGAAGCATAGAGGTAGAGGGAAGAGAGTGGGCTCTGAAGCAGAATTCAACTTCTCTCTCCTAGTTTTCCGAGGCTTTATCTGAGAATTGGCCCTGCCTTCTCTAATATCCAGATACTTAGACAGTAATTTGATTGTTCCTCATCCTGACAAGTGATTTTCTTCTTCGTCTATTTGTGGAGGTCTCGGAATAAAGACTAGGGAGCTGGGTCTTGGAGCAGAGGGCCTGAGCAAATCCAGCTGTCACCACTGGAGCCTGCCTGGCTTTTTCTCCCACTTGCACCAGTATTCTTCTCTCCACACTCCCATTCCTTTTTTTTGTTTGTTTGTTTTTTTAAGATTTTATTTATTTATTAGAGACAGAGCAAGAGAGTGAGCACAAGCTGGGAGAGCAGCTGGCAGAGGGGGAAGCAGGCCCCCCACGGAGCAGGAAGCCTGATGCAGAACTCGATCCCAGGACCCTGGGATCATGACCTGAGCCGAAGGCAGACGCTCAACCATCTGAGCCACCCAGGTGCCCTCCACACTCCCATTCCACTTGCACCTCAGTACATGAAGACAACCCTGATGATATCACTGGCCAACTAAAAAAAAAAAACCATTAAATGTTTAAATTTGGTCAACTGATTAATTTCTTTCCTGTGGCAGATTGATTTATTGGTACCAACTATTCAACGCCCCTTGCAGTGAGAGGATCACACATCCACATCCAATGCAATGTGACATTTCGTGCCTCCTGTGTTGGAGGGGTATTTTTTGCCCTATTGATATGGGGCTTGGCCATATGACTTGTTTTGGCCACTGGAATATGAGCAGGCATGACATATATCTGGCCTCTGGCAGAAGCTTCAAAAGCCATTGTATGTTTCTGTCAGTCCTTTTCCTTGAGAAACCATGTTTCCCCGGTAGGGTCTGCTCCTTCAGCCCGCGACTCAGAATAAGACAAGAAGATGCAAGAAATAGAGCCAGAGCAGCTGATCCCCGGCCACCAACATGTGACACAAATGAGAGACCAATGTCTGTTGTAAGCCACTGAAACTGGGGTTTGCTTGTTACAACAGGCAAAATTGACTAATATAAATCCCTCCCACAATTTAGCCCCAACCTACTTGACTGGACTCACGGCACCACAACTGCATATGCACCCTACGTTCTGGCCAATCTAGAAGCATCTCCACTTCTCCGTCTCTGTGTTTGGCTTTTATCATTCTCCTAGCTCAAACTGTCTTTCCCCAGTCTTAGCGAACCTTACTCTAAAGATTCTTCCAACTAGCTCAAAATCTTTCTCCTATATAAAATTTTTTCTGAATGTCTTGGTTTGAAGTGACTTGAACTTCTTCTGAATTGCAGCAGGCAGTCCATGTTTATGCTATCCATCACTCCCTTTAATAATGAGAAGTGATGTTTATTGAGCATGTACTATATACTAGATGCTGGTCTTTAATCAACTGTGTTAGTTTGGATACATTAAGATGAGATGCAGTGTAAGATTAATTGTGAGTGAAAAGCCTGTGAAGGTTAGAAGGGGAGGGAGTAGCAGAAAGTGGCAGGAGCCTTCCTACTACAGTGATGGTCTGACACTGTGGAAGGAGAGAAGGAGGAAGGAGGATTGGTCTCACGCTGCAGTATAATACCAAGAAATATTCTGCCAACCCAATGAGAGTCTTCAAGTCAAAGTCATTTTTTTGAGAGTCCCCCATCTCATAGAAATGACCTGCATTGGTACCCTCACCATGGTTGGTCATTGGCTGGGAGCAGCCCTGTGGGAATATGACAGTAGATCCAAAAGGATAGTAGCTGGGCTTGTTCATCATTTACACTCCCATAACAGGAAACCTGAGCAATTCTTTCTCATGGCCACGAGGTCAACATTAGTTCATCGAATCTTCACAAAAATCCGATGAGGTCAAGACAGCTATATTCCTGTTTGAAAGTAGGAAAACTGAGGCTCAGTGTTACCATCACTCAGCTAGCAATAGGATGGAGCCTGACTGGTCCTCTAAACTATGATGTGACTCTAACTCCAGGCATTTATTGTGTGAATGAGTAAATGCCCCATGAAGTCCCCTTTGAGAAGGTGAAACTTGAAGATGATGGTCATCAAAGCCACTCTGTTTTTATCGGACCCAGAAATGCACTGTCTTTCCTCCAGCTATCATGACACACAAGCTTTTCCCTCATCTGTGGGTCAAGGAATAGAACTGGATGTGTTTTCAGAAGACTATTATTTGCTGTTCTGATAGAATATTCAGAAATATTTTACGAATAAAACAGCTCATTAGAAATGCTTCCTAAAACCCCAAGGAAACAAGGCTCTTCTTCCTGTCATTCTCAAGCCATCCATTCCAGTCCATTTCCTGTTGAGTCTAATAGACAACGTGTCGTTAATCTTATAGTCTGTTACATCGTGCCTGTTTTTTTGGTCCTATGAATGCAAACTTCATTTTCTCCTAAGAAATCGTTTTCTTTCTTGTTCTGTGACTATGTTTCCCTTTCGTGAGAAGTTGTGAATGATCTTGCTAAGAGAAGCAAAGACAGATTCAGATAGATAGTTTGTATTTTGACAGGAGACCTAAACTACTTCCCCCCACCTCAAAAAAACAAAATAAAAAACAAAAACAAACAAACAAAGAAAAGAAAACAGAAGAACTTTTAGGGTTGGGGTAAGTAAACCGTTGTGTCCTATCTCCCTATAAACCAAGTACTTTCCCTTTCCCTTTCTCATGAGTCCACTTTAAGAAAACAAAAACAAAAAAACCCAAACGTATATAAATAGATATACACATAGAGATATACAGATAGATATGAATGTATCTTTATATGATATGATATATATGCACATATATGTATATGAGATAGTCTTCTTTCTACTGCAGTGTGGGGTGGGTCATAGAGAATGCTGGCCTCTAGCTGAATGTATCTGCAAGAATCTTTCTCAAGGAAAAACTAGAAGACACCAGACAATCAACCTCCCAAATCCTCCAAGGATTTTTCCATTTATTACTGTTGCCCTGACCACAGCGCACGGGGATTTTACTTGCAAGGTCAGGGTCAAGCCCTGCCCTGGACAGCACAGTGGCAGGGGTCTCAACTCTCCTACAAACACCTCTAACTGGTGCAATAAACAAGTCTACTTATCAGGCCTATAATGAAAAGGCATTTTACCCCACTGCCCCTTTAAGATTCATTCACTGGGGAATGTTTTTGGTTTTTTGTTTTGTTTTTGTTTTTTTCTGCCTTTGGAAGAAAACTATCAGGCACCATGACATTTCTGGTCATTTCTTATTTTATAAAAAGAAATCCCAAATTGCTTAAGTTACAAAACACGGTCTTATTTCAGAAAGTAGGATCTTCAGTCATACATTAATTAACACTGCAATCTGCATTCAAAAATACGACTTGTCATCCACTTGCCAGAGTCGGCACCGGACAAGTCTGTCTGGTGAAAGGGGTCCTGAGCTTCTAGCTTCCCTGCCGACCTTTCCTGCCACACAACAGCTGTTCTTTCTGCCGCTAGGGCTGAGGAAGGGAGAAGACAGATAAAGGGGCCAGGACAAACTTAACTTGTCATGCCTGTCCATGGCTTCTTGTTCTCAGAGCCTCACAGATACTCTGCTAGGACTCCCAACCTGCTTGGCCCATTGGATAGCATCAAACAACTCTCTTCACCTTTGGCCTATTGTTCACTACCCCCTCCCAACCC
>NW_023270871.1:4766073-4844227 GCF_011800145.1 Mirounga leonina
AACTTCTGGTGCTTTATTTTATACAGATCCTCTCAGTGAGGATTCCCTTGTCCTCAGGCAAAAATTCTTTTAGGCCTTTTATTAAGACCCCATATAAAAAGGCCCCAGGCTGGCATTCCTCCGCCTGGCCCTAGGCATTATAGATCTTGGCTCGCAGTTGGAGGGAATACAGTTCTGTCCTTGCTGCAGCTCCCTCTGCTCCCATGGAAAAGCAGAGGGTCTTTTGCTCTGGCACGTGTTGGAGAAATTTCCCAAACTCAGGCAACAAAGGCAGATTCACAATGTCATCTCCTCTGAAACCCCTCTCGCTAGTGAGGAGCCAGGTCTCAACCCTGCCTCCCCCTGTGGTGGTGGCTGGAGCTCGAAGTACAACTCTCTCTATCTCAAGCTATTCTCCATCTTCCTCTTAATTTCCCATCTGGGGACCCTCTACACCCTTGAAGTGGATGACAGGCCCAAGATCCTGTAACTGGTTCCTAGGGATTTCCTTGGAAGATTGCATCTTGACTGAAGGCCTCTCCACTCAATATGTGACATTACTTTACTTGGCATTTCGGTTGAATCTTTCCTTACTATTATGTATCAACTCCTTTCGGTGTTCTCTGCCTCTTTTAGTATCTTCCGTGGAAATTTCCATGTTCTTCTACTGCACACTCTACCAAGTACCTAAAATATGTCACCTTCCTGGGGCTTAGCCTTCCTTCGTCCTCCCCATTGCCTCGCCCCATCACATTTGAGCTTTGGGGCTTCCATCCTTAGAGCCCTGGTCTTTGCTGAGCAAGTCATGAATGCACTGCTCTTGCCCTCTTGCTCCACACTGCACAGGGGCGTGTTAATACACAGCCAACTGAAAGTGGCACCCGGACTCAGTAGTTTTTAAATTTGTGGGTGGTTTGTTGTTCTTGTTGTCGTTCTTACTTTTTTAGCAGAACCCCTTTTACGAAACTAAATATTTCAATCCGTTTGTTGGTAAATGTTTCAAACAGATTGAAAATGAGTAAATGGGGATAGAGCTAGAGTGGGGTCTCCGAGACTGCCCACCTGGCTTCCTCCACAGCCCCGAATGCTTTAAGAAACACACTTGGAAAAAATCTCTGCTTTAAAACATGAAGTCACTTTTGAAATGGGAGCAAAGCGTGGAGGGTTGATTTGAAGAAGGGATTTGTCCTCCAAAGTTCTTCAGAAGCCACCTCTATATAAAAACTAGTGACTAGTGGTCCCAGCCCCCATGCTTACTTCCGGCATGATCAGCTTCTAAATGCCACCTCTTGGTGAGACCTCAATGTGCCTTGGAATTCGGTTTATTTATTTCTCTAAAACCCGAGCTTCTGAAATGAAATCCCCATGAAGGAGCTCATAAAGGAAAAAGGCCTCTTTTCTTTAAAAGACGAGAAAACAAAAACAGAATCCAATAGTTCTCAAAACTTGATTCTGTGGATTATGATGTTTATGGCATTTTAATGCCATTCCTTAAATCCCTAAACCATACTAACCACTGAGATTTTAACAGACTAATCAGGCTTCAGGTCTTTTGAACTTGCCAGCCCCTGTTATTGGTTTGAGTTTTCCCAAGGAGAGCCAAAATTTCGCTTTACCCCTCCCACGTCGGTTTCTTCCTGTAAATATGCTAACACTGTGGTATCATGACATCATCTGGCCAATATAGAGGAATGGCCCCTACATTTCACTGTCCCGCTCCCCAGCCTAGAGGCTGTTTAGATCTTCTGGTCAGGCATGTGGGGAGAATCAAGTGGTAGCTACTTGGGGAATGATTGGCAGGATGACTACTTCTTTTTGGGTGAGCAGAAGGGTTTATGAAGAGCAGAGGGGAAACGATTCAGAAGCAACACTAGAAAAGTACATAATCTTCTTTTCTCCCCCACAATATTTCCTCCTTGGTGACCCTGTAAGCGCTTGGGTTTGCAATACAGGACTCCAAGGGCCCCACTGTAGTGAATAAAAGGTGCCAGCGTGATCTTGACAGGCCTCACGCTAGGCATGATTAGAGGCTGAAAGTCATGGACCCACAAAAATTTTGGACATTATTTTGCCTTGCCTGCACATTAACCATGGGAGGGACTATACCTGGGGCTGAGCAGGGGGCCAAGGAGGAGGCCTTGTGGGGACATCTGGTGTGCTTTCCTTGCAGCCTAGGGCCCTCGATTATTGAGATTCTAAAAAGAGCTGAGATTGTAGGAGCTTGACTGCAGGAATGACACATGCCCCACAGCAGCTGTGGAAAACCCTCTCAGGACCTATTCTTATTAACCTCCTTTGGACATCAAAAGTGGCAAGAACCCTCTGTACCAACTGAAAATGTTAAAAACAATTGTTACCTTTAGTACTAATTGTGGCCATTTTTGCTTAAAAATTTATTTCAGAAGAATGTTGAACTAAAGGATGGAAGCCAGAAAGGGAGTCATCAAAACTCTAACTCTAAGGGTATCATCTTCCCTCATCCATGAACACCTCTGGACCACTCTGACCTTTTTTTCTTCTTTGATATCTGTAGTTCACACATGCAATTTGACACGGAAGTATGTATTATCTTACGTAGTGAATGACTGTTTTATACCTCTGTTTTGATTGAACGAAAATGTGTTAAAATTTTAAAGCCCCATGCAAAGTTTTCTGGGCTCAGAAACTGGGCACAGGACAGATTCTCAGAAAATCTTGGTGTGTTGATTAGTGGTTAGCAAATCACAGTGACTGTCAAATGCTTTCAAGAGCCTGATGGCTAAAACTTGGTCTGCTTCTACTTATTGGCGACACTGACCACAGAAGCAAATCAGAGTGCATTGCACGCAGACATTTGTAAAATTGTTGGTTTCATGGCATTCCCGGCAAAGAAGTATAATCTGTTGAAAATGCTTAAACCTAACTTATATATTAAATATGACTAATTTTTCCTTCCTTGTCAATGAGAAAAAAATCCCAAACATTTGCGTGCCTACAGCATTTTCACTGCCATATAACATAAAAATTAACACATGCTCTGGAGCATTCACATCCCAGTTCTGCCACTTACTGGTTGTGACATTGAAGAATTATTTAAATTCTAATTTTCTTTTTCTTAGTTCTTTCTTTCCTCCTGTCCTCTGACTGCAACCGTAAAATTGTTGCAGAATGACTAGTTAGCTTGGAGGTTAAATCTCACACTCTATCCTCTTCTAGAGATTGATGTAATGCAAAACACATCCATAGTTATACACACATACATACCCAGATAGGGAATGACAGGTGATAGAGGATAGATGATAGATGATGATGATAGATAGATGATAGATAGAGAGAGAGAGAGAGAGAGATAGATAGGTAGTTTTAACTGCTCTCTTAAGAAGTTAGATTATGCCAAAGGGAAGACTCACCCACAATCCCAATCCGGATGGGTTTAGGTATACAGTTTGGAGTATATACTTGGGATAGAACATTGATATTTGTAAAAATGGGAGGAGAACAGAAATGTTGGGGCAGGAAGGGGACCTGGCATAGAGGGGAGCCGGATGATCAGAGTGGAGCACAGCAAAGGTGGAGGAGAGTTGAGCCCTCACAGGTAGAATGGACCAGAAGGAACTTGGAAGACAAAAATTACTAGGAAATTATGAACTTGTTTGCCATGGGATATGTCGGCATCTGTCTCCCTGTGTGTCACCCTTGTATCTTTTATAAAAATCAGATTGCTCACTGAGGCTTTCCTGTGGAAGTTCTTTTGCGGGAAGTGTTGGGGAGGGGGATACTTATCAGAGGATAAGCCCCACTTCTAAAAATCTCTAGTGGGGAATATAACGGGGTTAGAGTAAGTATCAAATGAGCTAATGCTTATGAAATGCTATTCTGTAATACGCAATTATTTTTAAAACTATTTTAAATACATTGTGAATTGATTTGTTTAAAATTTCATAACTGCTTGTGATTTTGTAATTACTACTGATTAGAATTGATTTGCGTGGCAATATAGTAAAATGGTTGGGAGTACAGGCTTTGGAGTTAGACAAACCTGGGTTTAAATCCTCACTGCCCCTTTTTGGTGTGCATTCAGGCAAATGACCTCTTTTTTTTATCTGTAAAGTGGGGATTATAACTACATCATACTGACGTGGGGTACGGGGGAGGGCTAATAAGATAACACGCTAACACTGTATTACTCAGGGTTCTCAAAGGAAAGAGATGACGTAATCAAATGGGGGTAATTTGAAGAGAGTTTAAGAAAGGGACAATTTATAAAGTTGTAGGTAGGCTCTAAGGAAAGTGGCATAATGGTTCGTTCTGTATCCTTAGGCTAGCAACAGAGGAACACACCCCTCCCCCAACCACCCCTCTAAGACCAGAAGGTAAGGGTAAGGACTGAATTTATTATGTGGAACGGAGGCTAAGGGAGCCGCTTGATAGGACCCATAATGATCAGTATCTCAGCCACCGTGGAGGTGGGGGGCAGGATGGAGAGAGGACATGGAGAGGCATGGGAAGTATCCAGCATAGAAATGTTTAGCAAAGTGCCTGATACAGTAACACTCAATAAATGATTCTATATATTAGACAGAATGTGATACGTAGTGTTTATGATCTTGGAACTACAGCTTTTTATCTGTACCCCAAGAAATCAAGAGTGTTGGTTTTATATGCCTAGTGGAAGCAATGTGTTTAAAATACTGGTTCTTGCCAATTCACTGGGTTCATTAGAGTGCTCCCGTAGAGTACCCATCCTCAGGAGGCACCAGCAGTGTTTTCAGATCCCCTGCTGAACTGCCTGTCTCGTGATAGGAGTATAAACATGCTACATGATGAGGAATTGCATGGGCTCTGAGAGAGCACCCTGATTTGCTCACTTGCCGGCCATACTGCCCAAGCCAGGCCACTATGCCACTCTGAACCTCACGTATAAAAATGGTCTTTTAAATATTGGTAAACCCCAAGACTCAGTCTCCTGTCCTTCATTGTCACAGCTGTAAGTACCATGAATAAGCAGATGACACCGAGCCCAGAGTCTACCAGGACCACCATATTAGCATATCTTACTGCCAACTAACCATCTCTGATTGGATGTTAAAAGGCATCTTAGACTGAATCTGTCCCAAACCATACCTTTGATTCTCCCTTCTCCACCTGCCTACCACCTCCTGCCAAAACAGAGAGAGACAGAGACACAGAGAGAGAGAGAGCGCAGAAAAAATCCTTGTTCTCGCCCAGTCATTCCATCTCAACAGACCTTCATCCTTTTAGATGCTTCGGTCTTACATTGATCCTTTACTCCTCTCTTTCTCTCATCCCTCACATGCTCTCTGTCAGACAACCCTGTCAGCTCTGTCTTCAGAACACATTCCCACTCCTCCCCATCCCTACAGCTGTAGCCCTGGTCTGAGCCACTGCCATCACTCAGAGTAATTTGGATCCACAGCCTCTGACTGGTCTTCCTACTTGCACAGTTTTCTCCTTCCCCAAACCATAGTCGTATCCTCCACATAGATGACATTTATAAATATAAGTCATATCATACCAGTCTTCTGCTTAAAACCCTAAATAACTTCTCAACTCACTCCATGTAAAGGTCAAAGTCTTACCATGTCCTGTGAAGCCCTACACGACCTGTGTCCTCACTCCCACTCTCCATGCTCTGACCTCATCTCTTATTTCTCTACTGCTTAATTACTCTGCTCCAGCCACACTGGGCTTCCTCGCTGTTCCTTGCTGGAACATTGCAGCCTGGCTGCTTGCATTTGCTGCTTCCTCCACGGGGCTCTCTCTTCTCCCTCCTCAGGTGTCCTGACGAGTCCTGCATTTCCATCAGGTTCTGCTCAAAGCCCCTCACCCAGCAAGGCCCTCCCTGACAGAGCATATGAAACTACAGACTCACCTCGCAAATCCAGCTCTCGGCTAATTTTTCCCCACAGTGTTGTCATCACCTTATGTACGTTTATACTCATTTCTTTCCTTGTGCTTGCTCTCTTTCCTCTAAATACAAACTCCAGGAAGCCAGCGACTATGTCTGTCACAGTCACGGCTATATTCTCACAGCCAAGACATATGAATGAATTGGCTCGTAGCTCTGAGTTGTTAGGACAGTTAACAGTTGATGGTCCAGTGAGATGTAAGTCCTGATTGGCTCTTTCTAATGTAAAAACAGATGTGCAATTCTGGACTAGACTCTTAAGTGCTTACTTATTTTATGTTCTATTGCCACTAAAAATGCTAATAAATAATGTGATTTTAAGTCTTTTTTTAATTAAAGGAAATATATGCTCATACCTAAATATCTTTTTCAGATGTAAGTTTTAGGATGCAAACATTAAGACCACAAAGATTCCATGAAATGAATCTGCCTATCATGGGGCCCAGAATGCAGAGGAGTCTTAACAAGTGTCGGTTTCCTTCCTGCCATCTTTCTGGAAGCAGAGGTACTTCTGTTGTTCCTGGACTGGCGGTGGGGGATGGGGCATATATTTTGTAAAACCTGTGACTCCGGTTATACAGCTCTTCCAGCTCTAATCAAAGTAGCCACTTGGACGACAAGCAAAAGCAGCAACACCACCAGATGATTTCTGCAGAGTTCCCAAGAGTTCTCCATTTCATCTTATGTCAATTCCTGAGTGCATACCCTCAAAAGTTGGAGTGTCCTACGATGGCCTAGTGCAGTGTTTCCCAAACTTGCTCCCAAGGCAGACAAGCATTGTCAAGATATTAACTGGAGTTCATCAAAGGCAATATTTCATGGTTAAGTAAATTTGGGGAAGACAGTTAAATAAGACTAAACAGATTCCAAGTTACCAGTCTTCCTTTTGCCTTTCATATAATAGCCTGTGTTGTGAGTCTTCTGGAGAAAAGTCATAAATGTAGGATTTTCCCAACTTGCTTCTCCATAGAACCCATCTTTATAGACACTCAAGTTCCTCTGAACACGTTTTGAAGTACTCAGTATCGTTTCAAAAAGTTGAGTATTTCAAAACATTTGATCCAATTTTCATATAATCCTCTCAATTGGCAGGAGAAATATTATTTTCCCATCTTCCAGTTTTCCACTTTACAGGTAAGACAAATAAAACTCTCAGCATGATAACCTGGCCTTCAGCGTGGGTTGTAAAAGAGTAGACTGAACCAAAGTTTTTACTTAGAATTTCAATTTTCATTCCATTGCACCACACTGCCATCTCTATCAGTCTTCTAGGGCTGTTGTAACACGTTACCACAAACTGGACTGCTTCAACAACAGAACCATCTTGCTCTCACAGTTCTGGAAGGTCGGAGGGAGATCTGCCCCATGCGGCCCTCTTACCTGCTGGTGGTGGCCAGCAGTTCCTGGAGTTCCCTGCCTTGTAGCTGCATCCCTCCAATCTCTGCCTTCATCTTCACAAGAGTTTTTCCCCTCTGTGTGTGTCTCTCTCGCCGTATGGCACTAGTCACTGGTCTTTCTACTTTAGTGACCTAATAGATTTGAATTTATTGTGTGTAAGCTTATAGCCCTTGTTTTCCTAAGTTGGAACCTAATCTTTGTTTTAGGACCCAATATGGAGTCCTCTTCACACCTTTGGTCAAAGTAGTTGCCTTTGTTTGAACCTTTGCCAGCTTATTCATTTTCCTTATTTGAATTTGCCTGAGTTCCATGCAGTATTCGAGGCACAATGCATCAATTTGACACAAAGAGGTTGTGATAATAACTTTCTAATGATCCCCAGGACTTGCATGACTTTTAGGTCATGGTAGCCTTTTGGGACATTGTTGAAGGTATTGGAAAGAATGTTCTTCCTTTTCGAGATTGCTCAGCTGGTAAAGTTTAAGTCTAGTGCTGGCAACTGTTCTTGTCACTTCTGGGGAAAAGCCTCTTGAGAATCTAGCTAACATCAAGCAAGGAAGAGGACGGAAGGAAGAAAGGAAAGGGGGGGAGAGGTGGGGGAAGGAGAAAGGGAAGGGAGCTTTAGTGGACCTGATCAAACTGGGGCCCTGGATCCAGTCATTTCTGAAATTCCTTATTCCAAAAGCCCAAAGGAAAAAATTCTTTCTCATTTAATGTAGTTTGAGGCAGACTTCCATCATTTGTCTGACACTATCCAGAAAATTACAGTATAAAATTCCTTATGCCCATTTCTAATCTGCTAGAGGTGAGGACGGTGGATCTAGGAGCAAGTTTCTGCTTTGGGTCAAGCTGTGTTAGACATATTCTATGTCGTCATTTAAGCCTTAGGACACCTCTGTCAGGTATTGCTACCCTGTGAATACACAATTCATAATATTAGAAGACTATTTTCCTTTAAGTTGTAAGAATAAAGTTTAAAAATGAAATGAATGTGTATGTGTATATGTCTGTGTATGTATTCATGTATATATAGATACATATAGATCTCTCTACATATAAATATATGTACATATGTATATCTATATTTGTCAGGATGAAGCAAACAAGATTGAACTGTTAGTGGTAGAGACTTCAGCTCGCTATCTAGAGTCAGTGCAAAGGTTTCCAAGGTTGTCAACTTGCATCAGGAAAGTCAACTCTCAAACGAAACCTTGAATTGCCTATTTAAATACTGAGAAATACAGTTTCATTGTCCTCCGGACAAGCAGTCTGAATCAAAGAAACAATTGAGAAATTCTAAATTACTGGAAATCAGATGGAGGAAGTAATGTAGCAGCAGGAGAGTAGGAACGAAGCATCCAACTCTATGTTCAGTACCTTGGAGGGGAACGTGTGAGGTTTTTAACAGGAAGTTCTTCGTTCCTTTTAATCCCCCCCAGCCGCATGGCTGCCTCTGAGATGGTCATAACTGTTTAATGGCAAAATCAAGTGGAGCAACCGAACTGTGGAAAATAAGGCAGTAGAAACTATTTTCAGTGTCTTAACCCTTGCTACGACAACCTAATTGTGTCACCACCATCCTCCCACACACACTGAATGACTAGAATCTTTTAGTGACTCAACATCATCCGTAGGATAAAACATCTAAACCTCTAAAGCTTGGGGAATACATTCTACCAAAGCCCCCCTGGATCAGAGATGATTCTTGTCTACTGGCCAGCTTCATTTCATCACCTGTGACTTATCCTCCAGCTAAACCAGTCTGGTTCCAGTTACACAAACATGTCATACTCTTCTGCTTGCACTCTCCTTCCCAATCCTATTGCCTGACAAATGTCTCATTCATTTTCTTAATCTCTTGCAGATATCGCCTTGATATGGTGCCTAAACCCAGAGTTAATCACCTTGTCCCTGTGCTACTTAGACCTTTAGTTCTGTAACATGTAAAATTTTTTTTTTTTTCTGTCTGAGATAGTGCCGGTAAGATTTCCATTAGGTATCTATTGATACAATGGGGGATTTTGCTTTGAGAAATAGTTGATTATAGTGGATACAGCCAGAGGCTTTGGGTCAAATTACTTGAGTTAAAATCCTAACTCCACCTCTTATTACCTGTGAAACCTTGGAAATTTCTCTTGCTTGGGCTCAATTCTCTCATCTGTAAAATGGAGTTAGTTAATATTAACACTCCATAGGATCACTATGAAGATTGAGATAATCTGTGTCAAGTGACTGTTACAGGTATGTTCTCAACACATAGTATACTATTTCATCTATTGGCTTAAGGAAGAAGGATGTTCATCATCAGGAACTGGCCAAAGTTATGCCCAGAGCATAATCAGGCCATTGTCAGGACATGGCATCTGCTCTGTTTTCCACTCTTGCTTACACATCAGCTGTCCGCAAAGCTGACTGGAGGAAAGAACACCATCCTTGCCGATCACCCAAGAAGACGTCTTTGTCTTGCTCTTCCCAGACTCCTCCAAAGGTTCCAATCAAGTTGTCAGTGTATGGTACTGCTAATTTCGGGACATAGATAGCCACAGATTCGGCCTTCTCCCAAATTCCATGCCTATTTTATTGGCGGAGTCTTAAAAATTTTACCTTTAAATTTTTTTTTTTTTTTTTTTTTTTTGCCTTTTTAACTGTTAAGTAGCTCCTTCTGACCCTGTTTGAAATATCTTCTTTGGGAAGAATGAATGAAACACAGTTCTGACAGGTGCTAGCGCCCCTCCTATGATCAAAAGACCTCAGATATAGCCACCAGTCCATCCCCCGCTTCCCAAGAAAAGAAACATCAGTGGACAACCACAGTGGGAGTTCTGGGAGCCGCACTTCCTAGGCCTGCCAGACAAAAATGCTCATTTAAAGCAGCCACATTATTGTGGTTTCCTAACTAGTGTTGTTACAAGGGAATGTGATTCCATGTTCTGGGGAAGTCCAGGACGCAGACCCGTGGAAAGGTCTACGGCCAACCTTTGTGCTGGTGAAGTCTGGCACACCAGATGTACACCAGGAGGGACTCATTCTTGCCAATAGGTCAGTGTACATCTCAGAAGTTGCTTCTTCAACAAAATCAAATATTATTTATTTAGTTAAATAACCCAAAGCATACTTTCATTGACCTGAGTCATTATATCTTTTCCTCCAAAATGAAAGATGCATTTAAATTCTCTGGGTGTCTCTTCAGTGTTTGATGAAGGCAATTTTTAAAACTAATTTAGAAGAATTCCCCTCGGATTCATTCTTCTACCTTCTTTACAGGGCAGTATGAAAGATGAACCAGCATCATGCCGAACTGAGCAAGGCACCAGATTATACTTTAATAAAGTGAACATGAACTTTGACCTTTAACCCTTGAATAGTGGTCACACAGAGCAGTTTCATCTTATCTATTAGCATCTATAATAGAGTTTCAGGCATTTACTTTTAGAGAAAATAACCTGCTCATTTCAGTGGAACAGGATGGACAGCCAAGGTCAATGAAGCATCACAAGTAAGTTTTCCAGCCCATCCTGGAGGCGGAATTGGGGGTGACTTTTTTTTTTTTTAATGGCGTGTAAAAAATAGCATCTGAGCGGAATTTTTAATCAAAACCCAAGACGATAACTCTTGGCAGAAGAACTCTGTTTTTTTTTGTTTTTGTTTTTTTTTTTTTAGCACATTCCCACCCGGACCCCCGACATCTGTTCTTTTCACTTTCTGAAATAAACACTTTGCTAATGCTGTGAGGTGTAGGGCTGGGAAGTTACTCATTCTTTCCCTCACCCACAGAAACAATTTCTTAAGGTGTAAGTGAGATTTTTTTGCCCACCTCTTTCAAATGAGGTAGATCCTTCCCAAACTTGAAGAGCAATCAAAATTCAGATAGAAAAGTCCCAGAGTCACCTGATGGAACCCTCCTTTGCTTTTTTTCAGGCAGGAGAAATATGTCACGTTCCCCATCTAGTGGTATGACTTGGAATCGTCCACAAAGGTGGTCTAAACGTGAATTCTGGGAGCAGAAGATATTTACTGAATTTGAAATGCCAACTGATCACCACGATAAAGAGAGAGCAGATAAGAGAGAATTAAAAGATAAAGTTTCTATTCTCAAAGAACTTATAATGTATGGGGAGGAAGGAAAACTACTTAACAATCAATCTAATACAGCAGCATCCCTTTCTCAGCCGGGGCTATGTTCCAAGACCCCCAGAGAATGCCTGAAATAGTAGCACACCCTATACATGCTGTGTTTTTTCCTATACATACACACCCATGATAAAAATTTGATTTTTAAATTAGGCACAGTAAGAGATGAGTAACAATAACTAATAATAAGATAGAACAGTTACAACAGTATCCGGTAATAAAAGTCATGTGAATGTGGTCTCTCTCATGTCTTAGTGCCCTGTCCTCACCCTCCTTGCGACGCTGTTAGATGATAGCATGCCTATGAGAGGAGGTGCGGTGAGGGGACTGACACAGGTGTCCTGACGCAGAGTCAGGCTACTAATTACCTTCGGACAATATGTCAGAGGGAGAATCATGTTTCCAGGCCACAGCTGATCTGAAACAGGGAAAGTAAGGTAACTGAAGCAGGTAACTGAAACGGGAAAGTGAAACCGTGGATAAGGGGGGCGGGGGGAACATCTATAAACAGTTTTCCATATATTTCAAGAACATGTAGGCTCAGGACAGGTGCTCAACTCCCTTCTCCTCTCAAGGTCCTCAATAGGCCCTTGAGGAGTTGGTTTGTAGAAGTTTGGGGCAGGGGGAGGGAGGGAAATATTAGCCTACTGTAGTCAGGAAGGGGTGGGTGACCCACCTGCAAAGCAAAGATTGAGTGCTTCTGGAGACAGCCTGGGGACAACCAGGTGACTTTCCTTGTAAGGCTCCAGGACAGGGGACCTGAAAAACCCTCGACCTGAGCAGAGACTAACTGATTTGGGGAAGCCTGGTGCAAAACCCTGTGACACTGTGATGTTGGAGAAGCTCAGCCAGCTCCCAGGCCTGTCACCTCAGTGACCCTAGACAGGGCTGTCACAGTCCACAGTTGTCCAGAGGAGGCCTGATTTGCTGAGCCAGACTGTTCCCCTCAGGTGCTGACTGTCTTCGCCTCGAGATCAGGGAAAAGCCCAGGAACCTAGTAGCTTCTCTCCCCATCCATTCATTCCAGGATCACAGTTTGTTGGCCTGTTGACACTGGCCTCCAGGAGTAGTAAAGCATATTTTCTTCCTCTGTCTGCTAAGCAATAGATGGGCCTGTTCTAAAGAATCTTCCTCCCTATAACATGCTGGCTGTGGGTCTGCAAGGGTGGTCATAAACTTGAAGAGGCTATTGGAATACTGTACTTTGTTTCTTTTCTAAAGGAACATAGAAGCATACTGTAGTAAAAATTATTTAAAGACTGAAAAAAATATATTGATGTGTATGAGACTCTGCTGGAAGGTTATTAGGGCATACTCTCTGCATGGGACGCATGTTTCCAGACAACACTTGATGGGTGGTCTAGATCTGGATCTTCTCCTGGCAAACCTTCTTTTACTGCTACCTCGGCTTCAAACTCTTGGCATTCTCTTTCCTCCCCTGCTTCCTGGGCCAGCTGCTAGCAGGATGTGTGTATCTGCAGATGTCTGCTGTACTCCTGAGCAAAACCTCAGCATCTTGCAAAATTCTCCTGTTCGCTGTTAAGCTCTTTAAGACCTTCATTTATATGATCCTAATCCATAGCACATTCTACCTGTTCTTTTGCCTTTCTTTGCAACCTTTCTTGAACTTGAACTTTTCTTATACACATGACCTCATTTACAAGTTGTCTCTTTGCTTTCTTCTCAGGTCTCAGCTCCCTGTCTTTCTCAGCCAACTTCTTTCCTTCTCTTCCTCTATTATTTGGTCCAACTCTTTCTCCTGAGTTTTCTCCTCCTCATGTTGCTATGCCATTACTCATGAGATATCTTCTGTTTTCTTCTCATATCTTCTCTTTTGTGCTTCTTCTTTTCTTTAATCACCCTCTTCCTCTAAGCCTTGAAGGGCTCTTTGCATGAGCTTCGTGTTCAAGTCCTGCTCTGTTCTATATTCCTGCTGAATCTGTTCTACCTTCTCTTGGAGGGCTTTTTTGCAAAGGGTCCTAATTTCCTGCTTTATCTACTGTTTCTTTAGCTTATTCTGTTTATGCTCAAGTTTAGCCTTGTACTGTCCATTTACCACAAGGTGCACCTCCTCTTCCCTCAGCTACTGCACCGCCTGCCTTTGTACCTTGATGTTGGTGACCTGGGCTTCCAGCCCCGGGTGTGTTCTCCAGCAATTTCTCTCTCCTTGTTTCTTGAGCTTCTCATTTCTCCTTGGCCCATTGATCTTCTTCCCAGAGTTCTAAGAGCATCTCTTCCTTTACAATCTCTGCCTCTTCAGTTCCTCATGAAACTGGCCTTTGCTTTCTAACCCTCACGCCTTGTGAGGGACACAGAGCACTCTGCATGGAGCTCTTCCTCTGTGCTCCCTGAAGAGCTGTCCTGCTTTTCAGCCACAAAATTCTACCTTTATTTTTCTTTCTTCTCCTTCAGTAATCTGGTGTCCCTCTCATTCTATTTTTTTCTTTTTCCTCCTCAATTGTTTCTTCTTTTGACTGCATTTCAGTAAAATACTCATTTTCTTCTGATTCTAACAGTTCACATAGCTTATTTCATCTTGCGTCAGTGTTGAGGGACTACTGTACTTTTAATAAGTGTTGGTAGACAGAGAGCCATTCCTCTGAAAAATTAGGATAGGTGAACTTCATCAAGTTGGATTCTGGACTCAGTGGTATAAGTGGGGACAACTTAAAAGATAAAAATAATAGTCCGGTGATGGGTATTAAAGAGGGCACGTTCTGCATGGAGCACTGGGTGTTATACGCAAACAATGAATCATGGAACACTACCTCAAAAACTAATGATGTACTGTATGGTGACTAACATAACATAATAAAAAAAGGAAAAAAATAAAAAAATAATAAAATAAATTCAAAGCAAAAAAATGTGTATATAATTAAAAAGAAAGAACACTACTATAAACACTGCTGGTTATTGAGTTGGCAATGACCCAAAATGTTAGCTTAAAGAAGCACATCAAGATACAGAAAAAGAAAAGAAAAAAAAATGGAAACTAGGAACAAAAAGAGGCAGGTAGGATAAACCAATGAAATAAATTATTCCAAATAATAAGACTTTCAGTAGGAGAGAAAGGAAAAGAGGAGTAACAGAAACCAAAGAATTAATGGAAGAAATCCCCTTGAGTTGGATGAAGACTTCAGTTTTTAGATAATAAAGACCATCTGAGTGCTGGAAGATTTTATTGAAAAAAGAAACACTCTTGGCCATGTCCTGGACAAATGAATAAACTTGTGGGATTAGGAGCACTCCTTATTAAGCTTTCAGACATAGAAACAGGGTTACAGAGCGATTGATAACACTATTGGTCTTCTTCTTTGCAACACATTAAGACAGAAGACAGTGAAACAACACTATGGACTTTGGCGTGCAAAGTGCTGTGATCATAGAATCTTGTTTTCAAGATCCTATTTATGACTTGAGGTGGGGGTGGGGTGTGCAACATTTTTAGAAATATAAGAACAAGTAAACTGTCCCTGTATCACCTCTGGAAGTGTTACTATAAAAATTTCAACCAAAATTGGATCAGAGCATTGATTTTAAGTTGAGGAAGGATAACATACACCACAGAAAGAAATAAGTAATGAATCATGTATAGTGATTATTAATTCTTAGAGATTTCTGATAATTCATAAAAAAACACTCCTACCTCTAAATAAAATCTAAGACAGGCTTCATACTGGTCATTCTCAGATAATAACATTCTCTAGTCACTTTTTTTTTTACCAGAATAGTTTCATTCAGTAATTAAAATATCAATCCATGGAAGAGTTAAACTTCTGAATTCCATTCTGAATTAAAGCTTCTTTCCTTCCCCTGCTTGGAATGATCTGACAAAGACTTTAAAGTACCTATTATAGAAAATGCTTGAATGAGCAATTGTGAACATTCTTGAAACAAATATTAAAATTGAAAGTATCAAGAAAGAAATAGAAAACATAAAGAAGAACCAAATGGAAATTTTAGATGTAGGATACAGTGTCCAAAATTAAAAAGGAAAACTCACCGAATAGACTCAACAGTAGAATACAGATGACAGAAGAGCCATAAACTTGAATAGAGAGAAATATAAAGAAATTATTCAACCTTAATAATAGAGAGAACAGGGCACCTGGGTGGCTCAGTTGGTTAAGCGACTGCCTTCGGCTCAGGTCATGATCCTGGAGTCCCGGGATCGAGTCCCGCATCGCGCTCCCTGCTCGGCAGGGAGTCTGCTTCTCCCTCTGACCCTGCCCCCTATCATGTGCTCTCTCTCTCTCATTCTCTCTCTCTCAAATAAATAAAATCTTTAAAAAAAAATAGAGAGAGAAAAAAATTTAAAAAAAGAAAAAAGAACCTCAGGGAATAACCACACTACATGAAGGTCTTATGTTCATGTAATTGGGGTTACAGAAGGGAAGGAAAATGTATGGTTGTGGAAAAAACTTGAAAAATAATGACTGAAAACTTCCCCAATATAATAAAAAGATAAACCTACAGATTTAAGAAGCTGAGTGAACTCCACTTGTCAAAACTCATTAAATTGTCCTGTCAGAATTGATGAATTTTACTGTATGTAAATTATACTTCAAAAAATTGAAATCATTTTTAAATAGCTAATAAAAATTTGTTATTTAATAATACTCATTGTAAGCCTGCTATAGGTGGGACTCACTGCTACCTGTTGGGGTTATAATGTTGCAATAATTCATATCTCTAACAACCTGATTGATACTAGCTAATAATTGTTAGGTGCTTACCATATAGCAGGTCCTGCTTTGCATGGTTTTAGAGTTTTTGCTAATTTAATCTTCCTAACAACCCTGTGAAGGAAATATTGTCATCTCTACTTGACAGAGGAGGAAGCTGATTATGAAAATGTTAATGAGTAGCTAGTAAGTTGAAACATGCAGTTTGACTTTAGAGACCAGATTCTTAATCACTACTGAGTATGGAGAGACAAACCCAGGCAATGTTTCATGCCAATACAATGCAATATGTTTAGTCTCCCAAATAATGGGATTATATTGTTATTTTTTGCCAATAATAAGATACATAAAATCAGGGACATTAAGAGTAGGCTTGGGAATACTTCACTGGAAAAGGAAATTCCAGTTCTGAGTCTCAAAGATTGTGACAAATGTGAATTCTGACGTAGAATCAGAAAATATGAATTTCTGGAAGTCACCTGATATTAGATAAGATGCTTTATTTCTCCATAAAGACAATCAATTTCACTCTTGGGCTCACTAGGATACTCTCAGTAATAAAGGGTAAATGCTCATAGTCTGATATACGCAAAGGTCATGCTAATTTAATTGTAATTTTGTGTGCTTTAAATAGAAGCTAATTCTTGGGGTGCTTGGGTGGCTCAGTTGGTCAAATGTCTGACTCTTGATTTTGGCTCAGGTCATGATCTCAGGGTTGTGAGATTGAGGCCTATATCTGACTCCGCACTGGGCATGGAACCTGCTTAACATTCTCTCTCTCCCTCTCCCCCTGCTCCTCTTGCCCCCCATTCTAAAAAAAAAAGAAAAAAAAAAGCTAATTTATATGAAACTCAAATTAGACATTAAAAGCTGTATTTAGAGATAATGTGTGAAAACTGAAGTCAAGGCTTTCATACTTGAAAAAAAAAATTGCTTCAAATGTGCTCTAATAATTCCAGCAGATGGCAATGTAATCATTGTTAAAAATTTGTTTCACCATCCAGCTGGAAAAAAAAAGGCAAATAAAAACAATATCCTTTCTGTTTTATTTCTGTTTTATTCTGTTTTTGCTTTGTTTCCCCCTTCTCTGTGTTGAATCCCTTAGGTTTCTAGAACAGTCATTCTACACAAGAATTTGTAAGGTTAAAGCCCGCTAACACTTAACTATGAAGGTCTGCAAATGCTAAACTAGACATTGATCTTTATTGTGTAGAAAACAGAATAAGCGTAGATGGCTTTTGAGTCAGGAGTGACATGGTCAGAATTGTGCATTGAGAAAATCACTGACAGGGAAAGGATGAGTGGAAGGATGTGGAAAGGCAGGGTGAATGTTCGAGTGGTCTAGAACAGAGATAATGGGACGTTGGCCTGAGTGTGGCAGTAAAAACAAAATTTAGATGAGGAATCCCCGCAGACACAGAGGTGAGAAAACTGAGTGAATGATTGGATGTTAGAAATGCAAAAGAAGAGCTAAAGATAACTCTTGTGTTTTAACCCTGGTTGGGTGGAAGCTGACTAGAAGGGGAAGGAACAGGTTTGGACAAAGGGAGTTTGTTGAAGTTCCACAGTGATGATTCAACTTAGCAGTTGACCAGTGGGTCTGCTGCTGAGATGAGAAGTAAAATTTAAGATATAGAAACAGAAGTGGTGAGTATTTGTAGCCACAGGAGTGGATGAAACAGTCTGAGAGAGAAAAAGCCCGAGGTCCTAGGAACCTTCTGATGAATGCTTGCATTTGGGAGAAATTGATGATATGATTAAGTTTAGCAGGATTTTCAGGTGAACATGATGTCTTCGGAACCCATCAACAAGGATGAATGGAACAAAAGTAACATATATCAAAAAGTTTGACGAGATTGCTTGAAAAGAGGCCAGTGGACTTTGAGAAACAGTTAAACTGATAGGGGCAGAAAGATTATTATGAGAAAGAAGTGAACATAATATGGAAAAATGTACAATCTCTTTGGAGAAGTTTGACCATAACGGGAAGGAAATGGTTCCATAGGTTGACTGGACATTGAGAACAAGTGAAAATTTTTATGCAAGAAATACTTCAGCATTGTTGTGTCTGACGTGAAGGAGACATTTGAAATTATACTGAAGTTGCTTTCCTTTTTTTTCTTAAATGACATCTAGATAATTTAATGAAACAGCTTAACTTCATTTTACTAGAAATTTGTGGATGTAAGAAAAAATTGAAAATACAATTTGAAAGTGAATGTTGCAACATGTTTCTCATTATTTATTATTTATCCAGTGTCTGCTTGGCTCCTCTCTGTTGCTGATGTCTGAAGCTTTGAGACTATGAAAGTTAGTCATGCTAATCAAGTCTGTCCCCAGTGCCCAGAGATCTGACATTGTGGCAAGTGATAGCTCTGTAGGGTCTGCTATAACGTCAACCAAGCGTTTAGCATCCGAGAAAACTCTGAAGCCCATCTCTCTGTTACAATATGTGAGCATGTTCCCTTGTCCACAGTTTTTATTCTATCCTTTCTGGTTTTTTTCTCTAAGGAAAAGAAAAGATCAGTTGGCAATGCTTGATCTTGCTTGCAGAATTGCTGAGTTTGCTTCTTGCCACTAGAACTTTGATGTCACGGTTTGTGAAAAGGAATCTTCAGAAGCTGCCGGTTGAATTTGTCTGAGGAAAAAAAATAATATGACCTTGAATTGCAAACAACCGAGTCTGCCATTGAGTATGATAAACATACTGGTTTCAGTAAAAACTCATAGCAAGATAGAATTTTCAAACACAGAGGCAATGGAAAGTGGGATAAAGGCAGGAAGAAGATGGGAGAAAATTGTCCAGGAAAGTTGTCTTTTCTTTACAGCACAGATAAACAGTTTGCTTATCAATTCCTAAACCCTTCTCTCTGCTCTTAATTCTTTGAAACCCTGTACCATTTCTGTCAACAGTCCCATCAAGTGAAAGATGAAATTACTCCCTACTGCTAGGTATCCCATCTCCCATGCAGACATGTTTGGAGGGCTGGCAGATGAGGGTCCCCCACAGGAGCTGTATAACATAAACTTTCATGCACTTCAGAACCCAGTCACAGATAAAGTGAAGAAATGGACTTTTTCTTAAATCTGTAATCTTAGATCTGTAACAATCAGGGATGGTATTTTAACTCTGAGTTTTACAAACCAGAATTTATTTTTATTTATTTTTATTTATTTATTATTTTTTTTAAAGATTTTATTTATTTATTTGAGAGAGAGAGAGTGAGAGACAGAGAGCATGAGAAGGAGGAAGGTCAGAGGGAGAAGCAGGCTCCCTGCTGAGCAGGGAGCCCGATGTGGGACTGGAGCCCGATGTGGGACTCGATTGGGACTCCAGGATCATGACCTGAGCTGAAGGCAGTCGCCCAACCAACTGAGCCACCCAGGCGCCCCAGAATTTATTTTTAATAGGGAAGACTCCTATTTTGCTCACTCGCTCCTGTTTATATTTTTGCAGAAGCAATTGATTAGGTAAACACTTTATACATCTGTTGTCCTGATCATTGCTTTGAAAATAGTGGGAATCCAAATTCACAGGGTAAACAGATTTTCAGAATAAATTCTCCCTCTTTCAATAAAGCTTGTTTCTTTAGGTTGGATTTTAAGATCCTGAAGGACAAGAACTTGTTCCTTTTTTTGGTCATAAGGTTTATTATTTATTTATTTATTTATTTTTCATTCATTCATTTAAATTCCAGTGTAGTTAACATAGAGTGTTATATTAGTTTCAGGTATACAATACAGTGATTCAATAATTCCATCTATTACCCAGTGCTCATCAAGATATGCTCACAAGATATAAAGTGTATTTTAAAAATACTATCTGTTTAACACTTTTAAATTCTGACAGTCACTTTTGGTTTCCTAGTCAACAGCCATTCCCCACTTTTGTGCCAACAAAACCCTAATTCCATTCACCTATCTGGTAGCAAGGACTCTAGGAGGAAAGGGGAGGTCTTACCCCAGCCCAAGGGATGAATAGTGATTATTTTAAACCAATTTGGGCCCTTCCACCTCCTCACTTATGATTGGCTTGGAGTGGGGCGTGGGAGCCAGCTCTGACCAATGAGATACGAAGGGAAGTCTGTTGGGACTTTTAGGGAGATTTTTCTTCCTAGTATAAAGAGGGAAACACAGGAGAAGAGGCCCTTCCCTCCTAGTTTTCAATACAGTTGTGTGAGGACACGATGTTTCTAACTATCCCTAACTCGTGGGGAATCCAGCGGAACTAGAGAAAGCTGAAGTAGAAGGATAATATTGTTTAGTTCTGAATTCACCAATGCTGGCAATTATTTCTGGGCCTCTGGTCATGAGAGATAATAAATACACTCATAATATTCGCCACATTTAGTTAGATATTTTGTACCTTGTAGTCAAAAACATTCTAACTGAGGTAGCAATTAAAAAAAATCTCTCACATTATCTCACTGATTCTGCTAACGATCTTGTGAGGCAGGTGTTATCTGGAGTCCACGGAAGACACCGAGACTCAGAATGTTGAAGTCAAGTGACGAACATCACAGAACTAGTAGGGAGCCGACCTAACATTGAAATCATAACTTTGGATGAACACTCACATGTTCTTTGTAATGCACTTTACTGTTGAACTTGGGCCGAATAAGATCTGGTAAATTTTGCTGTAGTGGATGAGGCTGAAATCTTGGGGACATTTCCTTATCCCCAGGTAGGTTCTCCCAAACTTTCAGGTCTGCTGAAGCCTGGACTCTTCCTGAAACCTTGGGCGGGGGGACCCATTGTCAGTGTGCCCTGACATAAAGATTTAGAAGGAAATTTTTTTTCCACATTTGTTCTATTATCCTCTTCCCTTCTACTGATTTATACTGAAAACCCAGTCTGTTCTTATTTCTAATGAAATGCCCCTGTTCAGAGAACCTCAGAGTGATTTGAGAAGTTAGGTGGAGTACAACCTCACAGAACCTTGCCCTTTCTCTCTCTGATCTCTCATCTTAGTTGGACACGGAAACATATGATTCCCATTTCCACTTACATTTCCATAGGAGAGACTGGTTTTCTCTACTTCATCCTGGCTATGACTTAGACCCGTGACCATCCCTGGATCCTACCATGCCCATTTCTGCACATTTTAAACTACAAATGCCTAGCACTAAAGCCCTGTCACCGCTGCCTAATAAACTACTTCTGAGAGTAGATCTCACTATTATCACTCTGTCTTAACATGGACTCCTCAGAAAATGATACCGGAGGCAAAAACTTACAAACTAATGCGTTATTGGGGGTTCAGTCCCAGGAAAACCAGAGTGAAGGACAGTGGGTGCATTACTGATCTGGCTATAGCTTTGTAAAAAAAACACAACGGTTTGCTCACTTTGCAGAACATCTTTAGAAAAGTTGTATAGACCTACTGTGTATCAGAACTGCCCATAGAGGAACAAGGGTGAGTAATGTATCTGCTGGATTTTCTTCATCTTCTGTTGTACATTGGTCTGAGTTCACCCCTCATGGGAATAACTCCCTTTCACTTCCAGGTTGTATTACCAGGCCTATCCAGGCAGGCTTAGGGGGACCAGAGCCTCTACAAATCCAGGAAGGCTGGCTTAGGTTAATGTCCTACATGGGGTCTATGCTAGTGATTCTGCTGGCGTTTGGCAGTCTCTGGGGCCACTCTTGCTAGACAGAAATCAATGCAAGTGGTCAAGTGTGGGCATGGGAGTCTGGTGAGTGAGGCTCACTGGGTGATACAGAAAGAAACTTGGTCCAAACCCAATCTGTGTTCCCAACAAACTGAAAAGAGATCTCTTTCTTTTTTCTTCAGATTTCCTCACTTCGAAGGGGTTGGATCTCTGCCAGGGGTTGGTATCCTCACTCCTGTTTCATCATGCTTACCTGTTCCTCCAGAGCTGTAGGTAGATGGACCAGTGCTTATTTTCATGGATGAATAAAGTCAGCAATCCCGATCCACCCCAAGAATATGCAAATTATAACATCCTATTTTGTGTGTCTTCACTGTTTTGAACATTCTTTAACTGTAAGAGAATGAATTCATTTTTACAATCTGAGATCCTCTTGATTTCAGCTAATTTGTGTTACTACAATCATTAACACTTTATCAGAACAAAACATAAATTTAAATGTGTTTTGCCTTGGGTGGGTTGAAATTTTTATTTTCTTTATTGCTTTCATAAGACATACATAAACTGATGACTTTGAATTATACACTTCTAACAGGGACAGAAAGTACTAGATTAGTTCAAGGGGAAGGAGATGAGGTAGAAGATGTAATTCAGATCATTAAAAAATGGTTGTTTTAGTTCTGGGACAGATTTTTGAATTGTATTTTTTCTTCTTGACTAAATTTTCCTATGTTTGTAGACACTTCTAACAAAAGATTTGTCTTCTTTCGAGAATAAGCCAATGCCTCCACCAATGGAATTTCTTCTGTGTAAAAATCTCTCAGCAATGTATTTGGAAACTCGTGTCTGTGAGGGCATATTTGAAGACACAAGTCTGACCTCACTCCAAATGTCAGCAGCAATACTCAAGCTGCATTTCTGCTAGTACTTGTCACCAACAAATGCCATTTAACCAATGCTTCTTGGTGGAAAGTATCACAGGTGCCACAGGAAGCCCAAGAAGCCCACTCTCTATGGTGAGGACAAGGTCTCAGTCTCATTGAGCTATATTTGCATTTCAACTGCATATTACGATGTATGGGCCAGGCCCTGCTTCTCATGGCATGTCTGTGATGGAGCTGGAGTATTTCAGCCACCCCCATAACCACAGCCCTGGAGTGATTTATGATTCTGGTGAAGCGCTCTGAGTTTTGGTCAACACTGCTAAGATAAAACAGCATTTGAAGAAGAGTGGCTGCTAGGGGAAAAAGTCAGCTACAGATGATCTAATGGGCCTGATAGTTCATTAAAAAATACTAGAAAGAGGGGAGGAGCAAGATGGCAGAGTAGGAGACCTAAATTTCATCTGGTCCCAGGAATTCAGCTAGATAGGGATCAAACCATTCTGAACACCTACGAACTCAACAGGAGATCAAAGAAGAGAATAGCAGCAACTCTCTGAACAGAAAAGCGACCACTTTCTGGAAGGTAGGACGTGCAGAGAAGTGAATGAAGTGAATCCGAGGCGATATTCGGGAGGATAGGTGGCGGGGGAGGGGGCCTCCGTCAGCCGCTTCTGGCAAGTGATAGAGCCACGGAGCACAAAATCAGAACTTTTAGAAGTCTGTTCTGCTGAGGGACGTCGCTCCAGTGGCTAAGCGGGGGGTGGAACCCTTGCGGGACAGAGTGGTCTCAGGACCCTCGGGGTCACAGAAAGCCTGGGGGTGCCTGAGTGTGGCAGAGCTCCCAGGTAATGGAGCAGGGAAGCCGGCTGCAGAGGCGGAGCCCAGGCGCGGGCTCTCAGCTCGGGGTGGCCATAAACCATGATCCGCGGCACAGTCGGGCCCATGCTCCTCCAGCAGGGACCCAACAAGCAGCAGATCCGGGGAGACTCCCCTTCCTCCCCTTGGAGGAGCGGCATGGGAGTGCACCGCAGGGATCTGCTGGGTTTGGAGACTCCACACCGGGTCAGGTGCCAGAGATAGAAATGCGCGGTCACAGGCTGGGTGAGCACGGAGTGCGGCCGGAGACCGGGGAGACAGGAGTGACTGACGGCTTTTCTCTGGGGGCTCACTGAGGAGTGGGGCCCCGAATTCTTGGCTCCTCCGGGGCAGAGGCCGCCATTTTCACTCTCCGCCTCCAAAGCTGTACGGAAAGCTCGCAGGGAACAAAAGCCCCGGAGAGCAAACCCGAGCAGATCACTTAGCCTGACCCGGCAAGGACGGGACAATTCCGCCTCCGGCAGAGACATTTGGAAACCACGGCAACAGGCCCCTCCCCAGAAGATCAGCGAGAACAGCCAGCCAAGACCAAGTTTACCGATCAATGAGAACGGCAGAACTCCAGCGCTAGGGGAATACTGCATATAGAAGTCATAGCTTTTTTCCCCATGATTCTTTAGTCTTTCATAGTTAATTTTTTAAATTTTCTTTTTTTTCTTTTTCCTTTTTTTTGAATTTTTCTTTTTCCCTTTTTCAACCAACGTCTTATCAATCCCTTTTTTAAAAATCTTTTTTATTTTTCATTTTTAAAGTCATATTCTATCCCTTCATAGTAGTTAACCTTATTTTTGGTATATATATATAAGTTGTTCTCTCTTTAAAATTTTGGGATACAGTTTCTTCTAACAGACCAAAATATACCCTAAATCTCTAGTGTATGGCTTTTTTCTAGTCTCCTGCCTGATCACATTCTCTCCCTTCTTTTTTTTAAATTTCTCTTCTTTCTTTTTCCAACCAAATTCTTATCTTATCAATTCCTTTTGTAAAATCTTTTATAATTTTCATCTTTACAGTCATATTCCATCCCTTCATCGTATTTACACTTATTTTTGTACATATATAAGCTTTTCTTTCTTTAAAATTTTGGGAGGCAGTTTCTTCTAACAGACCAAAATATGCACAAAATCTAGTGTGTGGCACTGATCTATACACCAGCCTGTTCATATTTAATCATATTCTTTGTTTTTTTAATATCTTTTTCTTTTTCTTTTCATTTTTCTTTCTTTTCCCCCAGTTTCAGGTCCCTTCTGATTTGTTTAGTGTATATTTTTCTGGGGTCATTGTTACCCTGTTAGCATTTTGTTCTCTCATTCATCTATTCTCTGGACAAAATGACAAGACAGAAAAAAATCACCTCAAGAAAAAGAATAAGAGGCAGTACCGACTGCCAGGGACCTACTCAAAATGGACATTAGTAAGATGCCGGAACTAGAGTTCAGAATGATGATTATAAAGACTCTAGATAGGATTGAAAAAAGCATGGAAGATATTAGAGAAATGCTTTCTGGAGAAATAAAAGACTAAAATCTAACCAAGTCGAAATCAAAAAGGCTATTAATGAGATGCAATAAAAAATGGAGGTTCTAATTGCTAGGATAGATGAGGCAGAAGAGAGAATCAGTGATATAGAAGACCAAATGATGGAAAATAAAGAAGCTGAGAAAAAGAGAGATAAACAACTACTGGATCACGAGGGCAGAATTCGAGAGATAAGCAATACCATAAGGTGAAATAATATTAGAATAATTGGGATCCCAGAAGAAGAAGAGAGAAAGAGAGGGGCAGAAGGCATATTGGAGCAAATTACAGCAGAGAACTTCCCTAATTTGGGGAAGGAAACAGGCTTCAAAATCTAGGAAGCACAAAGAACCCCCCTCAAAATCAATAAAATAAGTCAACACCCTGACATCTAATAGTAAAACTTACGAGTCTCAGAGACAAAGAGAAAATCCTGAAAGCAGCTCAGGACAAGATATATGTAACCTACAATTGTAGAAACATTAGATTGGCAACAGACCTATCCACAGAGACCTGGCAGGCCAGAAAGGACTGGCATGATATATTCAGAGCACTAAATGAGAAAAATATGAAGCCAAGAATACTATATCCAGCTAGGCTGTCATTGAAAATAGAAGGAGAGATAAAAAGCTTCCAGGACAAACAAAAACTAAAGGAAATTGCAAACACAAAACCAGCCCTACAAGAAATCTTGAAAGGGGTCCTCTAAGCAAAGAGAGAGCCTAAAAGCAACATAGACCAGAAAGGAACACAGACAGTATACAGTAACAGTCACCTCACAGGCAATACAATGGCACTAAATTCCTATCTTTCAATAGTTACCCTGAATGTAAATGGACTAAATGCCCCAATCAAAAGACACAGGCTAACAGACTGGATTAAAAAACAAGACCCATCGATATGTTGTCTGCAAGAGACTCATTTTAGACCCAAAGTCACCTCCAGATTGAAAGCGAGGGGGTGGAAAACCATTTACCATGCTAATGGACACAAAAAGAAGGCTGGGGTGGCAATCCTTATATCAGACAAATTAGATTTTAAACCAAAGACTATAATAAGAGATGAGGAAGGACTTTATATCCTACTTAAAGGGTCTATCCAACAAGAAGATTTAACAATTGTAAATATCTATGCCCCTAACATGGGAGCAGCCACTTATATAAGCCAATTAATAACAAAAGCAAAGAAATACATCAACAACAATACAATAATAGTAGGGGACTTTAACGCCCCCCTCGCTGAAATGGACAGATCATCTAAGCAAAAGATCAACAAGGAAATAAAGACTTTAAATGACACACTGGACCAAATGGACTTCACAGATATATTCAGAACATTCCATCCCAAAGCAACGGAATACACATTCTTCTCTAGTGCCCATGGAACATTCTCCTAGAATAGATCATATCCTAGGTCACAAATCAGGTCTCAACCAGTACCAAAAGATTGGGATCATTCCCTTTGTATTTTTGGACCACAGTGCTTTGAAACTAGAACTCAATCACAAGAGAAAAGTTGGAAAGAACTCAAATACATGGAGGCTAAAGAGCATCCTACTAAAGAATGAATGGATCAACCAGGAAATTAAAGAAGAATTTAAAAAATTCATGGAAACCAATGAAAATGAAAACATAACTGTTCAAAATCTTTGGGATGCAGCAAAGGCAGTCCTAAGAGGAAAGTATATAGCAATACAAGCCTTTCTCGAGAAACAAGAAAGGTCTCAAATACACAACCTAATCCTACACCTAAAGGAGCTGGAGAAAGAACAACAAATAAAGCCTAAACCCAGCAGGAGAAGAGAAATAATAAAGGTCAGAGCAGAAATCAATGAAATAGAAACCAAAAGAACAGTAGAACAGATCAACGAAACTAGGAGCTGCTTCTCTGAAAGACTCAACAGATTGATAAACCCCTGGCCAGACTTATCAAAAAGAAAAGAGAAATGACCCAAATCAACAAAATCATGAATGAAAGAGGAGAGATCACAACCAACACCAAAGAAATACAAACAATTATAAGAACATATTATGAGCAACTCTATGCCAGCAAATTAGATAACCTGGAAGAAATGGATGCATTCCTAAAGATGTATCAACTACCAAAACTGAACCAGGAAGAAATAGAAAACCTGAACAGACCTATAACCACTAAGGAAATTGGAGCAGTCATCAAAAATCTCCCAACAAACAAGAGCCCAGGGCCAGACGGCTTCGCAGGGGAATTCTACCAAACCTTTAAAGAAGAATTAATACCTATTCTTCTGAAACTGTTCCAAAAAATAGAAATGGAAGGAAAACTTCCAAACTCATTTTATGAAGCCACCATTACCTTGATACCCAAACCAGACAAAGACCCCATCAAAAAGGAGAATTACAGACCAATATCCCTGATGAACATGGATGCAAAAATTCTCACCAAAATACTAGCCAATAGGATCCAACAGTACATTAAAAGGATTATTCACCACGACCAAGTGGGATTTATTCCTGGGCTGCAACTGGGAGTTGAACATCTGCAAATCAATCAATGTGATACAATACATTAATAAAAGAAAGAACAAGAACCATATGATCCTCTCAATAGATGCAGATAAAGCATTTGACAAAGTACAGCATCCTTTCTTGATTAAAACTCTTCACAGTATAGGGATAGAGGGTACATACCTCAATATCATAAAAGCCATCTATGAAAAACCTACAGCGAATATCATTCTCAATGGGGAAAAACTGAGAGCTTCCCCCCTAAGGTCAGGAACACAGCAGGGATGCCCACTGTCATAACTGCTATTCAACATAGTCCTAGAAGTCCTAGCCACACCAATCAGACAACAAAAAGAAATAAAAGGCATCTGAATTGGCAAAGAAGAATTCAAACTCTCACTCTTTGCAGATGATATGATACTTTATGTGGAAAACCCAAAAGACTCCACCCCAAAACTGCTAGAAGTCATACAGAAATTCAGTAAAGTGGCAGGATATAAAATCAATGCACAGAAATTAGTGGCATTCCTATACACCAACAGCAAGACAGAAGAAAGAAAAATTAAGGAGTCGATCCCATTTACAATTGCACCCAAAACCATAAGATACCTAGGAATAAATCTAACCAAAGAGGCAAAGGATCTGTACTCAGAAAACTATAAAATACTCATGAAAGAAATTGAGGAAGACACAGAGAAATGGAAAAATGTGCCATGCTCATGGATTGGAAGAACAAATATTGTGAAGATGTCAATGCTACCTAGAGCAATCTACACGTCTAATGCAATCCCTATCAAAATACTATCAACTTTTTTCAAAGAAATGGAACAAATAATCCCAAAATTTGTATGGAACCAGAAAAGACCCCGAATAGCCAAAGGAATGTTGAAAAAGAAAAGCAAAGCTTTGGCATCACAATTCCGGACGTCCAGCTCTATTACAATGCTGTCATCATCAAGACAGTATGGTACTGGCACAAAAACAGACACATAGATCAATGGAACAGAATAGAGAGCCCAGAAATGGACACTTAACTCTATGGTCAACTAATCTTTGACAAAGCAGGAAAGACTGTCCAGTGGAAAAAAGACAGTCTCTTCAACAAATGGTGTTGGGAAAATTGGACAGCCACATGTAGAAGAATGAAACTGGACCATTTCCTTACACCACACACAAAAGTAGCCTCTAAATGATTGAAAGACCTCAATGTGAGACAGGAGTCCATCAAAATCCTAAAGGAGAACACAGGCAGCAACCTCTTTGACCTCAGCCACAGCATCTTCTTCCTAGAAACATCGCCAAAGGCAAGGGAAGCAAGGGCAAAAATGAACTATTGGGACTTCATCGAGATAAAAAGCTGTTGCACAGCTAAAGAAACAGTCAACAAAACCAAAAGACAACTGACAGAATGGGAGAAGATATTTGCAAATGACATATCAGATAAAGGGCTAGTATCCAAAATCTATAAAGAACTTAGCAAACTCCACACCCAAAGAACAAAGAATCCAATCAAGAAATGGGCAGAAGACATGAACAGACATTTTTCCAAAGAAGACATCCAAATGGCCAACAGACACATGAAAAAGTGCTCAACATCGCTCAGCATCGGGGAAATCCAAATCAAAACCTCAATGAGATACCACCTCACACCAGTCAGAATGGCTAAAATTAACAAGTCAGGAAACGACAGATGTTGGCGGGGATGCGGAGAAAGGGGAACCCTCCTACACTGTCGGTGGGAATGCAAGCTGGTGCAGCCACTCTGGAAAACAGTATGGAGGTTCCTCAAAAAGTTGAAAATAGAGCTACCATATGATCCAGCAATTGCACTACTGGGTATTTACCCCAAAGATACAAAAGTAGGGATCCGAAGGGGTACGTGCACCCCGATGTTTATAGCAGCAATGTCCACAATAGCCAAACTGTGGAAAGAGCCAAGGTGTTCATTGACAGATGAATGGATAAAGAAGATGTGGTATATATATCCAATGGAATATTATGCAGCCATCAAAAGGAATGAGATCTTGCCATTTGCAATGACGTGGATGGAACTGGAGGGTGTTATGCTGAGTGAAATAAGTCAATCAGAGAAAGACATGTATCATATGACCTCACTGATATGAGGAATTCTTAATCTCAGGAAACAAACTGAGGGTTCCTGGAGTGGGGAGTGGGGTGTGAGGGATGGGGTGGCTGGGTGATAGACATTGGGGAGGGTATGTGCTATGGTGAGCACTGTGAATTGTGTAAGACTGTTGAATCACAGACCTATACCTCTGAAACAAATAATACATTATATGTAAAAAAAAAAAAAAAAAGAAGATAGTAGGAAGGGAAAAATGAAGGGGGAGAAATCAGAGGGGGAGACGAACCATGAGAGACTATGGACTCTGAGAAACAAACTGAGGCTTCTAGAGGGGAGGGGGTGGGGGGGATGCGTTAGCCTGGTGATGGGTATTAAAGAGGGCACGTATTGAATGGAGCACTGGGTGTTATATGCAAACAATGAATCATGGAACACTACATCAAAAACTAATGATGTAATGTATGGTGACTAACATAACATAATAAAATTTTAAAAATGCAAAAAAAAAGAAGTACTAGAAAGAGCACACTGTCTGGATTTAAGTTAAGTTTCATTTCTGTCCTCCCCACTTATTAACTCTGTACTAGAGTGTGTTTTTAATTTTTTCTGAGCCTCAGTCTTCTTTTCGGCAAAATGGGAATACTAAGACTTTCTCCAGAGAACTACTGCGAAGATGAAATGAGAAAGTGTGAGGAACTCTCAGGTTCACTGCCTGACTCCTGGCAGGCACACAGTAAGAGTCCCACCTCTCTGCTTCTCTTTCCTCCTCTGCCCAGTACACCCTCCCTCCAACATTTCTACAGACCAGGTATCTTATAAACCCTGTTGGCTGGCTTACACAACAGTCATCCCTGATCTCCTATCTGGATGCCTTCTACTATCCACTCTAGAAAAGCTATATTTTTCTTTTTGAAGCCTCCCTTGTATCTCATGATGGAGGATATACTTCTATCCAATAGAACATAAAGGGAATTCTCCTGAGAGGTTTGGTTTACTGATAGACAGAAGCTGCTGGAAACATTCTCTCTTCTTCCTACCTTGAATGTCTGGGTCTGGGTCAGTGATTTTGTGGCCGTGAGGAATAATCATGCTAGAAAATTCAAAAGAACAACAGGACTTCTCAAAGATACAGATACTGACCTGAGTGAGCCCCTCAATAAAAGCCGGCAGCTGCCTACACCATTCTTCCAAGTAGGTAAGAAAAAAAATATTTGGTCAAGCCACTTGACTTATATGTAGTTCAGTAAATGGGACAAGTTTTGGAGAAAGGGGAGAAAGGAAGAGAGGGAGGGAAGGAGGGAGAGGAGAGAGAGATTGAGAGAGAGAAAGAAAGAGAGGGAGAACTACTTCCATAGTATTCAGCTGGGGAAGCAAATCTTTTAATTTTTGAAGTATTAAATGTTAATTTGGTAGGCTACATCCCCCAAAAGATACCCAAGTCCTAATCTCTAGAGCCTGTGAAGGTTACCTTGCAAGCCAAAAAAGGAAGGCAGATATGATTATGTTTAAGAATCTTAAAAGTGAAGCGATTATCAGAATGGGCCCTCAGTCCAATCTTGTGCATCCTTACAAGAGGGAGGCAGAGAGATTCACTGAAACACACCAAAGAACTGGAGACAAGAGGAAGACAGAGACAAGACATGGGACACAGTCACCATAGCCAAGGAACACCAGCAGCCTCCAGAAACTGGAAAAGGCAAGGAACAGATGGGATTCTCCACCAGAGCTTCTGAGGGACAGTGGCCCTGCCAACAGTGATTCTGATGTTGGCCCACTGGTACTGATTTTGGACTTCTGGCCTCCAGAATGGTGACAGAATGGATTTCTGTTGTTTTAAGCCACTAAATTTGTGATGCTTTATTTTAGCAGCCACAGGACATTAATACACTTAGCTCTCAGCAGACTTTCTGATTTCATTAGGGTATGAGTAAGAGTGATAACTGGTATTTATTGAATGCCCTTTGTGGACCAGGCAACCACGATCACCACTCTTCATGGGCTGCCTCATTAGTCCTCACCCCCATAATCCTCTGAGGCAGCTGCTCTTCTTCTCTCTGTCTCCTAGCAAGGAGAGCTACTCCAAGGAGGGTACAAACCTGCCAGGAGTCACACAGTGGGGAGCACTGAAGATGGAATTTGCGCTCAAGCCACCATTCTAGCCCTGCTGCTGAAGAAATGATGGTAGACTTGCTGTGTATGTTCCCAGCCACATTCCTAAGTTACTAAGTAAAACAATTGTGTAGAATTGACATCCACAACTGGGGATACTCAGGTCCTTTAACTCAGGTCCTCAAGAACATCCCTTCACAGATTAAAAAAGGAATACCTACTAGGTGTCAGATGCTGGGCTGAGCACGGAGAGTAAGGCACACAGCCTGCTTCCAGAGGCTTCCATGCTTCCTACTCTCCCATCCCTCATTATTGCTTTATGACCGCATGGCAATATCGCCTTCACACCAAAAATTATGTATCAAAATATAATTTCTAAAGGCTTTCACTAAACCAAATATAAATTAATATAAATTAATTATAACTTTGAATGATCTACATTGTTATTCTTCCCCATATGTCTAAACAATGAAAAATAAATAGAAACATTGAAATTACTGTTTCTAGTAACCTCCACAGCATGGTTACAAATTACTTCCTACCTCTGCTGTAAATATCCTTGGTTATTCTTTCTAATTGGCATATCAATATTCTTCATTTGATAGTCTCATAGCCTGATGCTAAAGCAAGTGGCTGGCACAAAACCATTTATTTTAAGGCTAAAATTTCCTTGCACTTATTAAGCTTTTTGTTTTTAATTCGCTTTTGTTGTTTCCTCTCCTGTCTAAAAAGTGAATAGCTCAAGAGAAGCTCTCTGTTACCTTCCAGTGTTCCACAGGGTGGCTCTATGACAGGCTAAGTCATTGAGACCCTGATTTGTGCATTTTATTTTTCTTTAGTTTTTTTGCCCCTCTTCCCATCGTGTCTAATGAGGTAGGTTTTGCAGTGTTTTATCTTGGGGATTTTGCCACGGAAAAGTAGAAATGTCTTCATGTCAACCGTCTTCCTACATTTTGTAAAGGCTACATTATGTGTCCATGAACCCAACTTAGATCCCTTGCATTAACACTTTCTACTAAAAGTGAAAAGGGGGCCAATATTGAAAGGTATTTAATCAACTAATATGTCAGTACAACATCAGTTCACATCGATGATAGGTATAGTTCTCATAGATATTAATGCATTTGCAGTGAAAGGGTATTTATACCATGTAATCAAACAGACAATTATTAATGCAACTGTTAACATTTTACAGATGGCTCAAAGATTTCTTCTTAAATAATACAGTTGACAATACTTCATGAAAATAGAGATTATTGAAACTGAGGTTTTTAACAAATGTTTATTTAGAGCCTTAGAGCTTAATTCTCTTAAGCTTTTTTATTTTTATGAATTTAAGTCAACTGTTTTCCTTTTTTAAGTTTTGTAATTGATTCTTAAAATAGCAAGATAAAAGGAATTACCTTCTGTAAACTACTTACTTGTTTAAGTGGGCAAATAATTAGTCATTGGTCTGTTTAAAAAATATCTTCCAAATGTTGCTTTAGGAAACAAAGCCTGGATTTAATTTGTGAGAAGGGCACACACAAATACAAAAAACAATGAAATTCTATCTTCTGCATTCTTTTTGCACTTAAAAAAACTGCTGACACTTTGAAACTCACCACTAAAAAGTGTTTTTGATCTATTCAAAATCTATGAGACTATGTTAAATAATCTTGATATTATCTCCATGAAATTTTCATAGTCTCTGGTTGTGATAGACCATCTTATTCTGTTCCCTGAAGTCTTGAACAACAAAGATGCTTATAAATGGATTAAACTAAAAACAGCTTTTCTTGGTGATTAGACTTGGAAGATTTCAGATCTCTGTACCATATTGACATTCTTTTATTGAATTCTCTAAAATATTACAAAACAACCATTTAATAAGGAAAAACCAAATAGATTAGAAGTCACTGCAGTGAGTTAGACTACCACCTTGACAGATCTCAACAATATGTCACAAGAGGGAAGTCTGAATGTATGGTTATAGGGTGTTGGGGTCTGGGCAAATGTTTCAAGGTGGATAGATGATAGAAATTGGGCAAAATCTTGTGACAAGATAAAATTTGTTTAGGATTGGTGGACAAAGTAAGGTGAGGGTCTTAAGGGAAGATTTGATGGATAAATTATTAGTTGATAAGACATCTCTTTGCCCAAGTAATCAAACTATTGTCTCAGATAAATTAACTTACATGAATATCTTGAAGAAAATAATATTTATTGGTTTATAGTCTTATCTTTCCTGGGCAAAGTTTTATTGAACAACTAAGTCATGTTGCTACAGGTAGTCTCCGTTCTCACTTTTCATTTTGATATATATTTCTAATTTATTCTTTTCACAAAGACTCAGAGTTGTGGGTCCGCGGGATGCCTTTTAGAGGTAAGCCCAGGAGCTTTGGAGATATTAACATACGGCTATTTTTACTGTACCAATCAAAAGGGTTGTAGAAGGGTTGTAGTTGGTAGAAAATCAGAATGAGGGGAAGAGAGAAGCATACTGGTAAATTGCTGGCAATGAACAATCTTGCCTGTATTTGAGGAGGAACAATTTTTTACTGCTGAGAATCATCTTCAGGGTATGACACACCAAAACCATTGACTTTGGCTCTACTTTTTACAAGCTTTCATGCTGAAGTGAGGCCTGGGAACTTACTCAGAAAAGGAGACAACATTTTCCAGCAAGACTTTTAATGCTCTTAGAAGAGGTGTTGATCACAAAGTCTTTATATAAGGAAGGGACATGGTAGTTGTTGATAATATATCTGCTTGGCGAAGATGATGTTCACATTCATTTGCTCTCCGTTAATAAATCCTTTTGGATGTTCAACAATAATGCATATTAGTTAGTTTTTATTTTTTAATAGCTGGACACTTTGCTTCAGATCTTTTATGTTAGCTAATGATTCTAATAACAGATTTGGTATATTTTGGATAGTAAAATTGATTGTTTGAATTATAAAAGGTAAGTCCTTGTCCAAATTCATAATTACATTTTGAATCACCTTAGTATAATTTCTATTTGTAATTGGTCTGTGACTATGGTGGTTTGACTTCTATTGCTCATCATTTGGTTTTTCTTCCAGGGAATAGGTGGCTGCAAGTCTGGCCATTCTTCAATATCCAGTAATAAGGCTGAAAGGAAGTCATCTCTATTCTTCCTGCTAAGGTGAGAGATGTGGCTGCTCAGGGGTATTGAATTAGAAGTGATAGCATGAATTACACAAGACAATCAATAGATACTTATTGATAGTATGACCTTGGACAAGACACATAAGCTCACTTAATCTTAAATTCTTTATCTGTCAATGGAGATAAACACAATGCTTATTTCTTAAGGTTGTTATGAGGATTAAATGGAAAAATATGCACATAAAGCATTGAGCTGAGTACTTGGAATAGTTAACAGTGAATGATTGCTGTTATTGTACTTACTAAAGATGTATTAAAATATGTCATATATTCATGATATATATAATAATACATAAGATGGAATAAAATAATTAGTATTTTATCTCTAATCAGATGGATTAGTAGCCTCTTCATTAGAAAACCATGAGGAAAAAAAAAGTGCCAATACAGGGAAATGATTGGGATACGGTGTTTGTTTATAGTTACTGGCAGTTGAATACCTACAACATATGCATCAGTATTTTTATCTTATACCTTTATTTTTTTCACTGAATACTAATGGCATTCTAAGTATGTTGGCATGTATATTTTCCTCAGTGAAGTGTTAGTTTTCAACCAGAGTCTGAATAAAACCCTAAGTATTCAATAAATACATCAGGGCTTCTTTGAAGAACATTTTGATCATAGTGATAATGCTTGAGTACTATTTGATTGAATCTTACCCAATGAATCTATTCTAATACCCCCCAGATTCAAATGATAAGATATGGAAATCGAGGAGAGTAGACCTTCATTAACTTTACCATTAGAAATATAGTCAAGTGGGAAGCCCATGAATCTATTTCTCTCTCTTTTTTTAATTTTTTACTGTTATGTTAATCACCATACATTACATCATTAGTTTTTGATGTAGTGTTCCATATTCATTGTTTGTGCATAACACCCTGTGCTCCACGCAGAACGTGCCCTCTTTAATACCCATCACCAGGCTAACCCATCCTCCCACCCCCCTCACCTCTAGAACCCTCAGTTTCTCAGAGTCCATCATCTCTCATGGTTTGTCTCCCCCTCTGATTCCCCCCCCCATTCTTCCCCTCCTGCTATCTTCTTTTTTTTTTCCTTAACATATATTGCATTATTTGTTTCAGAGGTACAGATCTATGATTCAACAGTCTTGCACAATTCACAGTGCTCACCATAGCACATACCCTCCCCAATGTCTATCACCCAGCCACCCCATCCCTCACACCCCACTCCCCACTCCAGGAACCCTCAGTTTGTTTCCTGAGATTAAGAATTCCTCATATCAGTGAGGTCATATGATACATGTCTTTCTCTGATTGACTTATTTCACTCAGCATAACACCCTCCAGTTCCATCCACGTCATTGCAAATGGCAAGATCTCATTCCTTTTGATGGCTGCATAATATTCCATTGGATATATATACCACATCTTCTTTATCCATTCATCTGTCAATGAACACCTTGGCTCTTTCCACAGTTTGGCTATTGTGGACATTGCTGCTATAAACATCGGGGTGCACGTACCCCTTCGGATCCCTACTTTTGTATCTTTGGGGTAAATACCCAGTAGTGCAATTGCTGGATCATATGGTAGCTCTATTTTCAACTTTTTGAGGAACCTCCATACTGTTTTCCAGAGTGGCTGCACCAGCTTGCATTCCCACCGACAGTGTAGGAGGGTTCCCCTTTCTCCGCATCCCCGCCAACATCTGTCGTTTCCTGACTTGTTAATTTTAGCCATTCTGACTGGTGTGAGGTGGTATCTCATTGAGGTTTTGATTTGGATTTCCCCGATGCTGAGCGATGTTGAGCACTTTTTCATGTGTCTGTTGGCCATTTGGATGTCTTCTTTGGAAAAATGTCTGTTCATGTCTTCTGCCCATTTCTTGATTGGATTCTTTGTTCTTTGGGTGTGGAGTTTGCTAAGTTCTTTATAGATTTTGGATACTAGCCCTTTATCTGATATGTCATTTGCAAATATCTTCTCCCATTCTGTCAGTTGTCTTTTGGTTTTGTTGACTGTTTCTTTAGCTGTGCAACAGCTTTTTATCTCGATGAAGTCCCAATAGTTCATTTTTGCCCTTGCTTCCCTTGCCTTTGGCGATGTTTCTAGGAAGAAGTTGCTTCGGCTGAGGTCAAAGAGGTTGCTGCCTGTGTTCTCCTTTAGGATTTTGATGGACTCCTGTCTCACATTGAGGTCTTTCAATCATTTAGAGGCTACTTTTGTGTGTGGTGTAAGGAAATGGTCCAGTTTCATTCTTCTACATGTGGCTGTCCAATTTTCCCAACACCATTTGTTGAAGAGACTGTCTTTTTTCCACTGGACAGTCTTTCCTGCTTTGTCAAAGATTAGTTGACCATAGAGTTAAGTGTCCATTTCTGGGCTCTCTATTCTGTTCCATTGATCTATGTGTCTGTTTTTGTGCCAGTACCATACTGTCTTGATGATGACAGCATTGTAATAGAGCTGGACGTCCGGAATTGTGATGCCAAAGCTTTGCTTTTCTTTTTCAACATTCCTTTGGCTATTCGGGGTCTTTTCTGGTTCCATACAAATTTTGGGATTATTTGTTCCATTTCTTTGAAAAAAGTTGATAGTATTTTGATAGGGATTGCATTAGACGTGTAGATTGCTCTAGGTAGCATTGACATCTTCACAATATTTGTTCTTCCAATCCATGAGCATGGCACATTTTTCCATTTCTCTGTGTCTTCCTCAATTTCTTTCATGAGTATTTTATAGTTTTCTGAGTACAGATCCTTTGCCTCTTTGGTTAGATTTATTCCTAGGTATCTTATGGTTTTGGGTGCAATTGTAAATGGGATCGACTCCTTAATTTTTCTTTCTTCTGTCTTGCTGTTGGTGTATAGGAATGCCACTAATTTCTGTGCATTGATTTTATATCCTGCCACTTTACTGAATTTCTGTATGACTTCTAGCAGTTTTGGGGTGGAGTCCTTTGGGTTTTCTACATAAAGTATCATATCATTTGCAAAGAGTGAGAGTTTGAATTCTTCTTTGCCAATTCAGATGCCTTTTATTTCTTTTTGTTGTCTGATTGGTGTGGCTAGGACTTCTAGGACTATGTTGAATAGCAGTTATGACAGTGGGCATCCCTGCTGTGTTCCTGACCTTAGGGGGGAAGCTCTCAGTTTTTCCCCATTGAGAATGATATTCGCTGTAGGTTTTTCATAGATGGCTTTTATGATATTGAGGTATGTACCCTCTATCCCTATACTGTGAAGAGTTTTAATCAAGAAAGGATGCTGTACTTTGTCAAATGCTTTTTCTGCATCTATTGAGAGGATCATATGATTCTTGTTCTTCCTTTTGTTAATGTATTGTATCATGTTGATTGATTTGCGGATGTTGAACCAACCTTGCAGCCCAAGGATAAATCCCACTTGGTCGTGGTGAATAATCCTTTTAATGTACTGTTGGATCCTATTGGCTAGTATTTTGGTGAGAATTTTTGCATCCATGTTCATCAGGGATATTGGTCTGTAATTCTCCTTTTTGATGGGGTCTTTGTCTGGTTTGGGTATCAAGGTAATGGTGGCTTCATAAAATGAGTTTGGAAGTTTTCCTTCCATTTCTATTTTTTGGAACAGTTTCAGAAGAATAGGTATTAATTCTTCTTTAAAGGTTTGGTAGAATTCCCCTGCGAAGCCGTCTGGCCCTGGGCTCTTGTTTGTTGGGAGATTTTTGATGACTGCTCCAATTTCCTTAGTGGTTATAGGTCTGTTCAGGTTTTCTATTTCTTCCTGGTTCAGTTTTGGTAGTTGATACATCTTTAGGAATGCATCCATTTCTTCCAGGTTATCTAATTTGCTGGCATAGAGTTGCTCATAATATGTTCTTATAATTGTTTGTATTTCTTTGGTGTTGGTTGTGATCTCTCCTCTTTCATTCATGATTTTGTTGATTTGGGTCATTTCTCTTTTCTTTTTGATAAGTCTGGCCAGGGGTTTATCAATCTGTTGAGTCTTTCAGAGAAGCAGCTCCTAGTTTCGTTGATCTGTTCTACTGTTCTTTTGGTTTCTATTTCATTGATTTCTGCTCTGATCTTCATTTTATTTATTTTTTTAAAGATTTTATTTATTTATTTGAGAGAGAGAGAATGAGAGAGAGCACATAAGAGGGGGGAGGGTCAGAGGGAGAAGCAGACTCCCCGCCGAGCAGGGAGCCCGATGCGGGACTCGATCCAGGGACTCCAGGATCATGACCTGAGCCGAAGGCAGTTGCTTAACCAACTGAGCCACCCAGGCGCCCCTGCTCTGATCTTTATTATTTCTCTTCTCCTGCTGGGTTTAGGCTTTATTTGTTGTTCTTTCTCCAGCTCCTTTAGGTGTAGGATTAGGTTGTGTATTTGAGACCTTTCTTGTTTCTCGAGAAAGGCTTGTATTGCTATATACTTTCCTCTTAGGACTGCCTTTGCTGCATCCCAAAGATTTTGAACAGTTATGTTTTCATTTTCATTGGTTTCCATGAATTTTTTAAATTCTTCTTTAATTTCCTGGTTGATCCATTCATTCTTTAGTAGGATGCTCTTTAGCCTCCATGTATTTGAGTTCTTTCCAACTTTTCTCTTGTGATTGAGTTCTAGTTTCAAAGCACTGTGGTCCAAAAATACAAAGGGAATGATCCCAATCTTTTGGTACTGGTTGAGACCTGATTTGTGACCTAGGATATGATCTATTCTAGGAGAATGTTCCATGGGCACTAGAGAAGAATGTGTATTCCGTTGCTTTGGGATGGAATGTTCTGAATATATCTGTGAAGTCCATTTGGTCCAGTGTGTCATTTAAAGTCTTTATTTCCTTGTTGATCTTTTGCTTAGATGATCTGTCCATTTCAGCGAGGGGGGCGTTAAAGTCCCCTACTATTATTGTATTGTTGTTGATGTATTTCTTTGCTTTTGTTATTAATTGGCTTATATAAGTGGCTGCTCCCATGTTAGGGGCATAGATATTTACAATTGTTAGATCTTCTTGTTGGATAGACCCTTTAAGTAGGATATAAAGTCCTTCCTCATCTCTTATTATAGTCTTTGGTTTAAAATCTAATTTTTCTGATATAGGGATTGCCACCCCAGCTTTCTTTTTGTGTCCATTAGCATGGTAAATGGTTTTCCACCCCTTCGCTTTCAATCTGGAGGTGTCTTTGGGTCTAAAATGAGTCTTTTGCAGACAGCATATCGATGGGTCTTGTTTTTTAATCCAATCTGATAGCCTGTGTCTTTTGATTGGGGCATTTAGTCCATTTACATTCAGGGTAACTATTGAAAGATAGGAATTTAGTGCCATTGTATTGCCTGTGAGGTGACTGTTACTGTATACTGTCTGTGTTCCTTTCTGGTCTATGTTGCTTTTAGGCTCTCTCTTTGCTTAGAGGACCCCTTTCAAGATTTCTTGTAGGGCTGGTTTTGTGTTTGCAAATTCCTTTAGTTTTTGTTTGTCCTGGAAGCTTTTTATCTCTCCTTCTATTTTCAATGACAGCCTAGCTGGATATAGTATTCTTGGCTTCATATTTTTCTCATTTAGTTCTCTGAATATATCATGCTAGTCCTTTCTGGCCTGCCAGGTCTCTGTGGATAGGTCTGTTGCCAATCTAATGTTTCTACAATTGTAGATTACATATCTCTTGTCCTGAGCTGCTTTCAGGATTTTCTCTTTGTCTCTGAGACTCGTAAGTTTTACTATTAGATGTCGGGGTGTTGACCTATTTTTATTGATTTTGAGAGGGGATCTCTGTGCTTCCTGGATTTTGAAGCCTGTTTCCTTCCCCAAATTAGGGAAGTTCTCTGCTGTAATTTGCTCCATATACCTTCTGCCCCTCTCTCTCTTTCTTCTTCTTCTGGGATCCCAATTATTCTAATGTTGTTTCGTCTTATGGTATCGCTTATCTCTCGAATTCTGCCCTCGTGATCCAGTAGTTGTTTATCTCTCTTTTTCTCAGCTTCTTTATTTTCCATCATTTGGTCTTCTATATCACTGATTCTCTCTTCTGCCTCATTTATCCTAGCAGTTAGTGCCCCCATTTTTTATTGCACCTCATTAATAGCCTTTTTGATTTCAACTTGGTTAGATTTTAGTTCTTTTATTTCTCCAGAAAGTGTTTCTCTAATAACTTCCATGCTTTTTTCAAGCCCAGCTAGTATCTTTAAAGAGATGATTCTGAACTCTAGATCCGACATTGTACTAATGTCCGTATTGAGTAGATCCCTGGCAGTCGGTACTACCTCTTGTTCTTTTTGTTGAGGTGATTTTTTTCTGTCTTGTCATTTTGTCCAGAGGAATAGATTAATGAGAGAACAAAAGGCTAACAGGGTAACAACGTCCCCAGAAAATATACTCTAAACAAATCAGAAAAGACCTGAAGCCAGGGGAGAAGAAAGGGAAAGAAAGAAAAAAGAAAAAGAAAAAGAAAGAAAAAGAAAAAGATAAAAACAAACAAAAACAGAACAAAACAAACAAAAACAGAATATGATCAAATATGATCAGGCTGGTGCATAGATCAGTGCCACACACTAGATTTTGGGTATATTTTGGTCAGTTAGAAGAAAGTGCCTCCCAAAATTTTAAAGAAAGAAAAACTTATATATGTACAAAAATAAGGGTTGATATGATGAAGGGATGGAATATGACTGTAAAGATGGAAATTATAAAAAATTTTATAAAAGGAATTGATAAGAAGTTGTTTGAAAAAAGAAAGAGGATTTAAAAAAAAAAGGGAGAGACTGTGATCAGGCAGGAGAGTAGAACAAAACCATACAGTAGAGATTTAGGGTATATTTTGATCTGTTAGAAGAAACTATCTCAAAATTTTAAAGAGAGAACAACATATATATAAATGCCAAAAATAAGGGTAACTACTATGAAGTGATAGAATAGGACTCTAAAAATGAAAAATAAAAATGTTTTTTAAAAAAGGGATTGATAGATGTTGGTTGAAAAAGGGAAAAAGAAAAATTAAAAAAAAAAAGACAGTTAAAAAAAATTAACTTTGAAAGACTAAAGAATCTTAGTAAAAAAGCCATGAATTTTATGTGCAGTATTCCCCTAGCGCTGGAGTTTTGCTGTTCTCATTGATGGGTAAACTTGGTCTTGGCTGGCTGTTCTCGCTGATCTTCTGGGGGAGGGGCCTGTTGCCATGGTTCCCAAAAGTCTTTGCCGGAGTTGGAATTGCCCCACCCTTGCCCGGTCTGAGCTAAGTAATCTGCTCGGGTTTGCTCTCGGGAGCTTTTGTTCCCTGCAAGCTTTCCATACAGCTTTGGAAGCTGAGAGTGAAAATGGCAGCCTCCCAATCTCCGCCCAGAGGAGCAGAGAACTCGGGGCCCCACTCCTCAGTGAGCCCCAGAGAAAAGCAGTCAGTCACTCCCATCTCCCTGGTCTCCACCACACTCTGTGCTCACCCAGCCTGTGACCGAGCATTTCTATCTCTGGCACACAACCCCGTGTGGAGTGTCCAAACCCAGCAGATCCCTGCAGTGCACTCCCGCACCGCTCCTCCCAGGGGAGGAAGGGGAGTCTCCCCGGATCTGCTGCTTGTTGGGTCCCTGCTGGAAGAGCAGTGGCCCTACTGTGCTGCGGATCACAGTTTATGGCAACCCCGAGCTGAGAGCCCATGCCTTAGCTCCGTCTCTGCAGCCAGCTTCCCTGCTCTGATACCTGGGAGCTCTACTGCACTCAGGCACCCCCGGTCTTTCTGTGACCCTGAAGGTCCTGAGACCACACTGTCCCACGAGGGTTCCATGCCCCGCTTAGCCACTGGAGCGACGCCCCTCAGCAGAGCCCACTTCTAAAAGTTCCGATTTTGTGCTCTGCGGCTCTACTACTTGTCGGTATCGACTGATGGAGGCCCCCTCCCCCGCCGTCTATCCTCCCGAATATCGCCTCAGATTCACTTCTCCACACATCCTACCTTCCAGAAAGTGGTCGCTTTTCTGTTCAGAGAGTTGTTGCTATTCTTTTCTTTGATCTCCTGTTGAGTTTGTAGGTGTTCAGAATGGTTTGATCCCTATCCAGCTGAATTCTTAAGACAAGACGAAATCCCGGTCTCCTACTCCTCTGCCATCTTGCTCTGCTATGTCTTCTCTTACTAAGATTTACCCCATAGAAAATGATTTTCTTCTCATGAAACATGGTGTGCAGTTTTACTTATGGACAGAGGCCTATTTGTTGACCCTGGTATACATGATGGTGTTGTGCAGCAACTTCCTGCCACAGCATCATAGACAACTGGCAATGGTAGCTCTGGAAATTGATGGAGAAAAGGTCTTTTATTAAGTGACAAGTAAACCTCAGGTAAAATGATAATCCCTGTGCCACAGGATGCCTATGGTCCCTGGGAGAAATACATAAATACATAAAACTATTGCATTTAGGATTTAGCTTAATACTCCATACCTGTAGTTAAACTTTGCAATCAACTCTTCTCATGCCTTTGTTAAGCCTTCTTTAAATAGAACTGAAAACTAGACTGAAATTGGAGTTCTTTATAATGAAAACACTACAAAAGTCAAAGTCAAAAATATCTTTATAGTAATCAAACTGTAAAGATAGAAAAAATGCTATTTTTAAATACCACGGCTCAGAGTTTGTTTTGATCATATTAGATTTCTTTAAAAAAAAAACATGCCAAGTTAATTTATTGTCAAAATCTTTAGTGCCACTCCATTTGCATTGTCTTACTTCCCACCAGATTCAATGAAGTGATCTACTTTAGTGTTTTGGGTCAGGTTTTTATTATTTGGTGGAAGACTATCAAAGGAAGGAGAAAGTTGTTTTTCCTTCCTTGTTAAGTATACAGCCAGAAAGAACAACAATATTTTCAAGTTAAAAAGTCATTGCAACCTAATTGAAAACTTCAGGCCAAATGCTGGGAACACTGTGGTTGACCATTCTAAAACAAAAATTGAAAACAGATTCCAGTTGGATTTAAAAAATGATCTGGCTAATAATGAAGATAGATAATGAGTAAACACATAAAGTACAATTAAAGAAGAAAATATTCTGAAATGAACAGAAAGAAGAAACAGGTTAAATAAATAAGGTCTAACAAATCCATTCACTTGGCTAAAGTATTAAGATTTTCATTTGTGTGGCTAAAATAGAGCAACTTGATTTTCCAAAGATAACACTGAATGTTTGGAGAGAACTCTGATGCATCTGGATTTTGCCCAGTTCTAAATAGGGATTAACACCAACCATGCATATATCTGCTGTGAACCCAAACTATCTCTTAAAGCTGTTGCATCTTTCTTCCTATTCTTTGAGGACCAAAAAAACAAATAAAAAATTTATGCCTTACAACGAAGAGATTGTGTACAACTCATGAGTTGGCATCTTCTGTAAAATTTAAGCTACTGATCCACCATTAGTAGAACACATGTTTTGAATTATTTTCTTAGTTTGCAAATGAATTTAGGTCATACCTTTTTGTTCACTGAAGATGAACATTGGGTATGATATATATGTATAAGCATATATGTTTTATATATATGAGCATATATAAAACACATATGTATGATTTATATTAGGCCACATATATATGTGTATATAGAACACATGTAACACACACACATATATATATTTATTCAATATTGAATATATATATATATTTCAATGAACCAAAAAAAAAAAAAATCCAGTAGAGGTGTGACCTAAATTCATTCACAAACTGGGAAAATAACTCAAAACATATGTTCTTCTAATGGTGACTTACACTATATATATATATATATATATATATAGTAGCTTATATATAGAGGACATATATACATCTGATATATATATATCCATTGAAAAACTACATATATAAACATAGATATGTTATATGTAATATACATACATATATATGTGTATATATATATATATAGATATATAGATATATGTAGAAGTTAGAAATCCTGAGATTGAATATTGAATTCTGGCTGTATCACTTCCTAGCTGTATGCCCTTGGATAAATTACTTAACTTCTCTAATCCTGCAATAATATTTATAAAATGAGGATAATGCTGTGCTAGTTTCTTAAGAAACAGCTTTATGCCTTGGAAGAGAGATCAAGGAAAGACAGTGGCTACGTCATTTTAGATGCACCTCTACCTCTGAGTGAACATTGAGTGTACATGTTCTGCTGGTGGAAGGTCCAGAATATCATCTGTATTACTGACAAGCATCATCTTACAAATAAAGAACAACTTTTTCATCACCTCTAATTGGGTTTCTTCTTCCCTACCCTTTGTATATAACTTTCTCCAAATAATAACAAAAATAATGATATAAGTTGAGAAAGGAAAATAATTGACTACCAAGTTGAACTACAGCTATAGAATATTAACCTAAATCCTAAATGCAGTAGTTTCATGTATTCAAGCATTATTAGGAGACCATTAAACACCTCCAGTGACAATATTCCACTTTCATATTATGGATACATACCTTGTGACACACATGTTGCAAATATCTCCCAGTTCATTATTTTTTTTTAACTTAGTTCATTTTTAAAATATTCTACCTCAAAGCTTTTCATTTTGACTCATGCAAATCCAGTGTATTTTTTATTTCCAGCTTTTCCCCTTAGTGTCATACCTAATTCCCAGGTCATCATAACCTATATTTTCATCTATGATTCTTCTTCTATATTTTCTTATGAAATATTTCAAACTTAGAAAACCTTACCATCTAGATTCTACTATTAACATTGTATTCTACTTACTTTTTAAAATATATCTCTCCATATTTCCATCACTTTATCCATCATATCAGTCTATTTTTATACGTTTCAATTAATCTGCAGACAGATGACTTGTCCCAAATACGTCAGTATGCAAACCATATGTATTTGATATATATTTTGTCTTTTTGCTTTTACATACGGTTTTTGTTTTTTTATGGCTGCTGAAACAAATTGCCACAAACTGGGTGGCTTAAAACAACATATTTATTCTCTTCCAGTTCTGGAGACCGAAAGTAAGAAATCAGTTTCACTGGGTTCAAAGTGGTGGCAGGGCTGCTTCCTTCTGGAGGCTCTGGGGAGAATCCTCTTCCACAATTTTCTAGCTTCTGGACTGTGTTCTTGGCTTGTGATCCCTTTCTCACATCACTCCAACATCTTTCTTCCTTTGTCACTACTCTTCTGTAGTCAGATTTCCCTCTGCCTTCCCCTTTCTTATAAGCTCAAGGTTGATTACATTGAGGATAGTCCAGATATTCCAGGATAATCTTTCCATCTCAAGACCCTTAATCCGTATTAAGGGATCCAAAATCCCTTTTGCTGGACAAGGTAACATTCACAGGTTCTAAAGATTAGGACCTGGGTATCTTTGGGGCTGTTATTCAGCCTACTGTGCATGCAAACATTTATTTCATCATCTTTTTTTAACAGCATCAAGTAAGACTCTGATTGAATTTTTTCCAAATGCCCAAATTATTGAAAAATACAAATATAAATGATTTTAAAGTTAAGAATTCTCAAATCTAATTGAGATGATACTTTTATCATATATGATGTTCTTCATATTTTCTCCATACACTAAATTCTTCTCAAGTTACTAATGACAAAATATGATAATGATTTGGTTAATGAATCTAATTATAGGTGTTTTTTAAAATTTCTTCACAGTTGGGGAAAAAAGTGTTGATGAATATAACTTAGTTGCTGCAGGAAAATGGGCATCAAATTCCCATACACTAATTTATTCTCTGCCAGAATGTTTAGTCGATAATTATCTTATATGAGAGCAGGCTATTTGAATTCATATGTGGAATACAAGAAAGAACAAAATAACACCCACTCAACTCTGTCAGATATTAAATCATGAGGAGCTAAGACAAATAGCCCAATCAGAAAACAAGCCAGAAGGGCTAAAAGATATTTACATCAGATTTTTCATACTAATTCTAAAATATTTAGAGCATTAAAATTTGAGTTATCTATCATCCTTCCAGTAAGGGCAGCACCTGTTCTTAATAAACATAATTTTTCCCAACTGCCTGTTTTCTGAACGAGTTATGGAATCACTAGCATTAAAACATTTTAATTGAAACAAAACCTTTGGCATTGTATATAGTTTTTAATCTTTGGTAAACATATGACTTTGCAAGGGAACACATTACTGGATAAGTGTTCCATGCTGAATTGATCAGGCCCATTTCTAGAGAATGTGTTGCCAATTAATTGGTTATAAGAAGCATGCTTTTTACAAAACAATGGATGATGCATCGATTCCCACGATCTCACCCTAAATAAGTACATTGCCATTTTAAGGTTTATTTGTAATTATTATTCTAAACTATGAAATTATTGATTGATGTGCTTATTTGCCATCTGTATATCTTCTTTGCTAAGGTATCTGTTCAGATCTTTGTCCATTTTTTTAATCAAGTTGTTCATTTACTTATTGTTGAGCTTTAAGAGTTCTTTGTATATTTTGAAAAACAATCCTTTATCAGATATGTTTTTTGCAAATATTTTCACCTAGTTTGTGACTTATCTTCTTTTTCTCTTGAGTGTCCATACATATACATATTTTGTTATTCTTGTTACATGTTTGACATTATTTAAATATCTTTCTTTTTCCATTATAATGTTTGTTTGTTTAATGTTGACTATAATGATTGTTTAATTAATGTTGACTTTTAGAAGAATTTGAAAGAACTTCCTGAGAAATTCAGATACTGCTTAATACAGAAGCAATATAAAATCTTTCCTATAAATTGTGTAGGTGACAAGGAGTCCAATGTAACAGAATCACACTGTGATAGATGTTGGGTCAGACAAGGCTTGCTTATTAGCCAGCGACTCACTTGGGTATACCAGCCTCAAAGCAAAATTCAAATGGTTGCCTCTGCAAAATGACAAAGTACATACTGCATGCCAAGAAACTTCTAGGTTGTTTATATGTAGCTGAAATATGGAATGTTAAATACACAAATGATGAGAGACCTCTACATTTCAAATAAAGAAATATACACATACTTAAATCACATTTGTTAGTGTTTGATTTTCTTCCCAAAGTTCTATAACCTGGATTTCATGGACTCTTAGAAGATACATAGATGCATTACTAGTATTTCTCAAACTATCTGTTGTGAAGGACTATTTTTTTTCCAATTTATTGTAGACTGATCCATTTGCCCCATATATACCTCTCCTTTATTTACATGCTTGTGTGTGTGTGTGTGTGTGTGTATGTGAGATAGTGATATAGGTCAGTGGAACATTTGAAACTTTGAAAAGCATTTTATTAGCAATTTTCTGTTGTTTATAAACACTGGCAGAGACAGTGCTATTGAAATCAGTTCCCACATTTCAGTAGAAATGAGAGAATCTCAGGCAAAGACCAATGGCAGTTCTAAACTCCCAGAACTTCCAGACAGCAGATGGGCAATGTTTATCAAAGCAGACAGAGAGTGTGTAGTAGTAATTAGAAGGATCTGAACACAGCAGAAATATATGTGTGACCCACTAGTGTTACACTTCATTTGTGTAACTGGAAGGACTCTAGGTCTGGCCACAAGAGGCCTGATTTGAGCCACCATGATATAAAATAAACATTTCTCGCCCAAGATTCAGATCTAGCATCCTTGAATTAAAAAGAAGTTGGGTACCTTTGAGACAGGATAGATCAATCATTTCACACGTACTTTCTGTAAATTTTCTTCTTATTCTCCTCTAATATACCTATATTCACTTATCAGAGCAAACGTGCCCTGGGCAAAAGAAAATAAGCAGAACTTTCAGGTTTCATTGAGCCCAGACTGTGAGTCAGATCTAGTTCCTGAGACCTCAAGCACCACAGCCAATCAGGAAGAGTGGAGCCTTGCATAATGAGCTGATGAATGTAGTTTTAATCTGATTCCATCTCACAGGAGGCCCAGTAGTATCATAAGTACATCTTCCTTTCCAAGTGTATGCTTGAAATATATATTCTCAGCAACTGGATGTATCCTAGCTTAAGTTTCTGTCACTGTGGAGTGCCCAACCAAACTGGACAGGATATCCCCAGACCCTTGAATATGAGTTGCTAACTTGCTTAAGTCACTGTTATTTTGATTTTTTTTCCTCTTACACTCAAAACTAATATTAATCAATACACTACTTAATATCCTTTCAATTATTTTTCTAAGTTAAATTTTTTTTTTGTTTATAATCAAGAAACAGAAATAAGATGTATCTACATGATCTCAGTCCTCAAAAGCACCACGAGTTTGGCATTAATATTTTCATTTCATTTTTATGTGTTAAGAATTTGGGGCTCAGAAAGGTTAAAGATAACAAAAAATACTACAGAGGAGGAAGTATAACTGGAGTTGGAAACCTTAGCTTTTTAATGCTAATGGCCATTCTTTTTTTTTTTTTTTGAAGATTTTATTTATTTTTTTAGAGAGAGAGAGAGAAAGTGAGCAAGTGGGAAGAGGGGCAGAGGCAGAGAATCCTGAAGCAGATTCCCTGCTGAGCAGGGAGCCCCATATTGGGATCCCAGGATCATGACCTGAGTTGAAATCAAGATCTGGCCACTTAACTGACTGAACCACCCAGGCACCCCTAAAGGACATTCTTTTGATGCTCATACAATATTACCTCTTAAGTTAAGTGTTCACAACCTTATGGAGTCCGTTTTCTCATAATATAGAGAATGAGGTTATTTCATGAGAGTGGTAGGGATGGTGCTAAGCTAGCGGAGGGTGATGACAAATATTTGAAAGGGAGAAGGAAATAGAGTTTTGTAAAACCAAGTGTAGCAACCAGTCAGGTGGCTTTGGGCATCCCCTAGTAGCTTGACAGAGATGCAGGTTTCAGGACACTACCCACTGAATCAAATTTGCATTTCTAAAAACCCCCAATGAATCTGTGTGGACATTAAAGTTTGAGAAGCACTAGGACAAGGAGACATTATCAAGCAATACTGAAGGGCCAGCTGAAATGGAGATTATGCATTTATAAGCAACAATATTAATGTCTAGAAAACCCTGATTGTTGCCTATCCAGAAACCACTCAATGCTTGGTAACAAATCCAAACTCCTACTAAAATGCCGGATCCTCGCTTTGCCTTTTGCACTTATATCAATGGCTTATGGCCCAAATCTGACCAATGAAAGCTTAGGGGAAACACAGGGAGGATTTTCAGAGAGGCTTTCATCTTATTCAAATAAATGAATAGGAATAAACTCCTGTCTTCTTGGTCTGAATATTGTTCTATGTGTGATGCATGGAACTGTAGCAGTCATTTTGCAATCTTGGGGGCATAAACCCAAAGACTAAGCCAAGATAACAATCTAATGAATCAACATCAGAAGCACAATTCCTTTGGATTTCTTGTACATGAGACAATAAACACCCTTATTGTTTAAAGGATTTTCATCTAATTTTTCCACTACTTGCAGCTAAGAGTATCCTAAGCAAAAGAAAGAAAGGCAGACAGGCAGGCAGGAAGGAAGGAAGAAAGAAAAGAATGAAAGAAATGCGGTTTGTGGTTTTTCTGTTAAAATCCTCAGAACATTAGATTAATATAAAATGAGGCATATTACAGAATTACTAGTTGAAGTTTTATAGGGTAAGTGTGTCTGAGTGAAAGCAGTTGAAGGTTTAAGCAAGTATTTCCCTGATGAGCTGTATCTTGAGGTTGAAGCTGAGTAGGGGCGTGATAAAAACCAGGACACTGATGATGGAATGAGAAAAAACAGAAGGTCCATATTTGATAAGACCAAAAAATTGTCACATTGGGAGAAAGCGTTAGAGGAGGAAGTTGTAATCAGAAAAAGGATATTAGAACTTGAGATTTCAGAGGTGAAACGATTTCTATTGATGCCTTTGATGAGGATGGGTGAAGTGGAATAGGTGTGAAGACCATGGACATTCAGGAAGTCGAAGAAGTATAAAACGAGGCTATTGGATTGAGTGTTTCCCTCACTAGGAAACTTGAACAAACAAATGGCCATTGGATACACTTGAAAAGCTTTGAAAAGCATTTTATTAGATCTTGAGGTTGAGGTAGAATTCGATGAATATGGGGCACTGAATGGAACACTGGGGAACAACTACTTTGAGAAAAGTTTCATAAAGTTTACCTTTGCCCTGGAACTCGTAGAGAAATGGGAATTCTCTACATAGAGAAATGTAATGGTAGGTATGCTTGGCAGAGGGAAGAGTATGTGCAAAGTTCATAGACAAGAAAAAACATTCAGGGAAATGTGGAGAGTCCTATGCTGCTAGAGCAGAAAGAAATATAGGTTGGAGCCAGCTTATGGAGTCTTACATGTTACAACAAGGAGTTTGGATATATTCTGGTTAACGGCTGTTGCTAATGATAGTTTTCTAAGCTTAAGGAATTGAAAGCTTTATTTTTTGTAAAAGGGAACATTCTCCATAATGCAGATAATACAGATACTCCATCCCCTTTCTTTTTGTACTTGATGCATTACTTGGGGCGGTTGGGAAGCAAGTAGACCTGACTTAATTACAGTCCTCTCTCCTTTGTTTTATGAACCATTCATTTGGTAATGAATAGATGTAGTTTACCTCCCCTGGCTGAATGAAGAGGAGGAAGGATGAGATGAATAAGCATCTTCCCGGACAATGAGTCCATGGTATATCAGTCAGCTTTGCCACAGCAGTAAAGAACTTCAATGTTGGTGGCTTATGGGAAAGAGCATTATTTCTTGCTGTGATTATCTGCCACTCTTTTGGTCTCCACTGGGCTCTGTTGGGCTTCTTTATGACTTTTAGAACTCTGTTGGATGCCATTTAGATCTACTAGTAGGATTTTCTGAGCTCTGTTGGATTCTGCTGGGCTTAATTTAGTTTCATGTATCTTTTGGTAGCTACTTTTGGGGATATACCATTATCATTTCATAACTAGGCCTCAATCTTATTCTATAAAAACATCAGCTTCTCAGCACAAATGATTTTGCACTCCTCCCCTCCCCCCGCTCCCCCACCTAGGAAACTTGAACAAACACAAGCTTAGTTTCTAATAGCTCAAGTTCCCACCCTAGGATGACCCCAGCTCCTCCTAAAATGCCTGCCTGAGAAAACTCAATCTTGCCAGGAAAATTTACAGTTTGTTCCAGCCCAAACCTGGTGATAAGCAGGCTCCTGAACCCCTCTGAGAGCAGTTTCTTGAGAAATCTTGCAATTATAAATCCTTCCTGTGCCTCTTTGAGATGTAACTCTTCCACCAACCCAGAACCATCTCCTCAAGGGCCTGAGAGTTGTCTCTTTGTAATACAAACATTTAGAGAGATAACTCCAGCTCCCAGTCCCTGTGGTAAGGTAAGGGCCTAACTTCTTACACAGCTGCCTCCTGTCATAAAGATACAGAAATTTGTTTCTCCTCCAGTTAAGCACCAATGAACAAACCCAGAGGCCTGGTCACATTACCCAACTCGCCTTCCCACATTTTGTAAGTTTCCACCAGCCTGACTGCTAACGTCTCTGCCATCCTCCCTCGCTGCTCCCACATTCTCCCTTTAAAAAGCACAGGCACCCTGCACAAAGTAGAGTTCAGTTCACGTTGGACCCTTTTCCCTATTGCAAGGGTTCAGTACTGAGTAAAATCTATCTTCACCACTTTAGTGTCTGGCTTTGTTTATCCTTGACAGTGGCAAGTGTCACATCTGCTCATATGCCAAAGCACATCAAACGATCAAGCCCAAAGTCACTGAAGCTCAGGAAGCATGACAAGGGCAGAGAACAAGCAAATAGATAAACAAATGATAACACATACAGCTTTTTAAATAAAAACGAGTGCTAGATATCCTAGAAAGTGGTTTTTCTATCAGATTTTCATAAAAGAAATGCTAAAAACAGTATTTTTGTATATTTTTACAAAGTATTTTGTCAAAGTATATTCTCGACAAAGCAAATATAAATAGGAAAAGTTACAGCAATGTTGCTCTCTGAGTTGGCAAACACAAAATTTCCTCAAGGGAACTAAAGCCATAAATTTTAAAAAAAGTGTATAAACTTTAATATCAGGAATATGTTATTCATTTTTATTCTTAACTGATGAGTAATGTTCCAGTGTTCTTGAAATGGAAGTCAATTAGTTGTACTGCCTTGTTATTATTAAAAATGTGTATTTGATAGTGAAAAATAGGAAAAGTCATAAAAATTACAGACAAATCAGAAGTCTGGAAAGCATCTAAGATCCCTGCTTCCTGTAAATCTTGTTAAAATCTTTCCACCAGACTTTATTTCCAGTTAACTTAAGACAATCAAGAAACACTGTGTGATTGCCACTTGATGTGTCTTATCACAACTGTTTACAGTCAGGGGGGGCGGGGCTACTAGGAAAGATAACACCATTTATTTAAGATAGTAGCATATTGAGTGAGATTGTTTAACCTTTTAAAATTTCAGTCTCACTATGTTCCAATGGACAGGACAAAATGTCCTGTTTGGATGACATTCACAGCCCAGCGTCAACAAATAGTCTCAGAAAATTAAATTCCAGGCTAGTGTGTGTGTCCTCATGTTCTGAGAAATTTGACTTGAAGGCAAAATAACTGCAATGTAGTGACAAATCTGAAGTGACAGAGGTAATATGTCTTTTTTTAAGATTTATTTATTTGAGAGAGAGAGAGAGAGTGTGTGTGCATGTGAGTAGGGCAGGGAGCAGAGGGAGAAGGAGAGAGAGAATCTCAAGCTGGCTCTATGCCCAGGGCTTGATCCCATGACCCGAAGTAATCTACCTTAACTTCAAATTCAATATCCTTAACATCTTCATCAGTTAGTGGGAGGAGAAGGGCAATAGATCACAATAATAAATGGATAATTATATTGATGATGGGTAGTTAGTGGTGAAACATTCTAAATTACTTTGTTCAGTGCATTAAGTAATCATCTATTAGGTGGAAAGTTTACTTGCATTTCATGGATGGGGGAATGGAAAGGAAAAGAAAAAGATTAATTAAGTATGGTCCTTGCCCTTCATGAATTTGTTGGGTAGTGAAGAGTTCCAGGAATTGATATTAAACCTTTATGTGTTTGTTGTCAATCATGACATAACCTGTGTTCATAACAATATCACACTGAGTAGAAAATAGGGAAAGAAAGAAGAGGGTGTCTTCCTTCAGAATTATTAAAACAAATTGGAGACATGAGTGAATACTGCCAGAATAACATTTAAAGGAAAACAAATTTATTTAAAAATAAATGGTACTTGTAGTAAATTAGGAAAGATTATTTTATGTAAGTATAATTAAAATTTACACAGTTATGGCAAATTGTATAGAAGCCAAATAATCTAAAAAATTAGGTTAGATTTAAAATAAAACTAATGACAGAAATAACAATATTAACAACTGTAAAAACTACACATTCCCTCAATATTTGTTCTGGTGCCAGTTATTATGCTAGGCTATTTATATACATTATTCTTCTAATTCTTTTTTTTTTTTAAACAAGTAATGACTAATATTTAATGTTTCTTTTAAAAGTTACCCATTTTTTTAAAATTCTGGTATAGTTAACATACAGTGTATTATTAGTTTCAGGTATACAATATTGTGAGTCAACAATTCTATACATTACTCAGTGCTCATCATGATAAGTGCACTCTTCATCCCCCTCACCTATTTTACCCATCCCTCCAGCCACCTCCCCTCTGGTAACCATCAGTTTGTTCTCTGTAGTTAAAAGTCTGTTTCTTGGTTTGCCTCTCTTCCCCCAATACCCCTCCAAGTTTATTTGTTTTGTTTCTTAAATTCCACAGATGAGTGAAATCCTATAGTATTTGTCTTTCTCTGACTGATTTATTTTGCTTGGCATTACCCTCTAGATCCATCTATGTTGTTGCAAATGGCAAGATTTCATAGGTTTTTATGGCTGAGTAATAGTCCATTGTATATATATACCACATCATCTTTATCCATTCATCTATCAATGAACATTTTGTTTGCATCTATAATCTGGCTCTTGTAAATAATTCTTCAGTAAACATAGGGGTGCATATATCTTTTCAAATTAGTGTTTTTGTACTTTTTGGCTAAATACCCAGTAGTGGAATTACTGGATCAGATGGTAGCTCTAATTTTAATATTTTGGGTAACCTCCATACTGTTTTCCACAGTGGCTGTACCAGCTTGCTTTCCCACCAACAGTGCATGAGGGTTCTTTTTTCTCCTCATCCTCACCAACACTTGTTTCTTGTATTTTTGATTTTAGCCATTCTGACAGGTAAGAGGTGGTATCTTATTGTGGTTTTGATTTGCATTTCCCTGATGATGAGTGATGTTGAGTATCTTTTCATGTGTCTGTTGGCCATTGGTATGTCTTCTTTGGAGAAATATCTGTTCATGTCTTCTGCCGATTTTTTATTGAATTACTTGGTTTTTGGTGTTGAGTTGTGTAAGTTCTTTATATATTTTAGACATTAACCCTTTTTCAAATATATCATTTGCAAATATCTTCTCCCATTCAATTCAGTAGATTGTCTTTTAGTTTTGTTGATTGTCTCCTTCACTGTGCAAAATCTTTTCATTTTGATATAGTCCCAAAAATTTATTCTAGCTTGTTTCCCTTGCATCAGTAGACAGATCTAGAAAAATGTTGCTACGGTTGATGTCAGAGAAATTACAGTCTGTTTCGCTTTTGGATTTTTATTGTTTCAGATCTTATATCTAGGCTTTAACCCATTTTGAGTTTATTTTTGTGTATGGTGTAAGAAAGTGGTCCGTTTTATTCTTTTACATGTAGCTGTCCAATTTTCCCAACACCATTTGCTGAAGAAACTATGTTTCCCATTGCAAATTCTTGCCTTTTGGTCAGAGATTAATTGACCATATAATTGTGGATTTACTTCTAGGCTTTCTATTCTGTTCCACTGATTTCTGCATCTTTTTTTGTGCCAGAACCACATTGCTTTGATTACTACAGCTTTGTAGTATCTCTTGATATCCACGATTGTGAAACCTCCAGTTTTGTTTATCTTTTTCAAGATTGCTTTGGTTATTTGGAGTCTTTTGTGGTTCCATACAAATTTTAGGATGATTCATTCTAGTTCTATAAAAAATGCTATTGGTATTTTGATAGGGATTGCATTAAATATGTAGATTGCTTTGAGTAATATGACCATTTTAACAATATTTGTTCTTCCAATCCATGAGTATGGAATATCTTTCCCTTTGTGTCATCTTCAATTTCTTTCATCAGTGTTTTATAGTTTTTAGAGTACAGGTCTTGTTTAAGTTTATTCTAAGTATTTTGTTATTTTTGGTGCAATTGTAAATGGGTTTGGTTTCTTAGTTTCTCTTTCTGCTACTTCATTATTACTATATAGAAATTCAATGGATTTCTGTATGCTGATTTTGTATCTTGTGAACTTACTGAATTCATTTATCAATTTTAGTAGTGTTTTTGGTGGAGTTTTGAGGGTTTTCTTTATATAGTATCATGTCATATGCAAATAGTGAAAGTTTTACTTCTTCCCTACCAATTTGGATTCCTTTTTTTTTTTTTTTAAATTGTTGTTGTTGCTGCCTGATTGCTATGGTTAGGACTTCTGGTACTATGTTGAATAAAAGAGGTGAGAGTGGACATCCCTTGCCTTGTTCCTGATCTTAGAGGAAAAGCTCCCAGTTTTTCACCATTGTGGAGTATAATGTTAGCTGTGGGTTTTTCATATATGGCCTTTATTATGTTGAGGTATGTTCCCTCTACACCTACTTTTTTGAGGGCTTTTATCATGAATTGATGTTGTACTTGTCAAATGCTTTTTTTTTTTTTGCATCTATTGAAATGATCATATAGTTTTTATCCTTTCTCTTGTTGATGTGATGTATCACATTGATTGATTTGTGAATATTGAACCACACTTGCATCTCAAAAATAAGTCTCACTTGATTGTGATAAATGATTTTTTAAATATATTGTTGGATTCATTTTGGTAATAATTTGTTGGGGATTTTTGTATCTGTGTTCATCAGAGATATTGGCCTATAGTTCTCTCTCTCTCTCTCTCTCTCTTTTTTTTTTTTTTTTTTTTTGTAGTGTCTTTACCTGGCTTTGGTATCAGGTTAATGCTGGCCTCATACAAAGAGTTTGGAAGCTTTTCTTTCTCTTCCATTTTTGGAAATAGTTTGAGAGGAATAGGTATTAACTCTTCTTTAATTGTTTGGTAGAATTCACCTGTGAAGCTATCTGGTCTTGGGACTTTTGTTTGTTAGGAGTTTTTTGATTACTGATTCAATTTTATAATGGTTACTGGTCTGTTCAACTTTCTATTTCTTTTTGGTTCAGTTTTGGGAGGTTATAGGTTTCTAGGAATTTATTCATTTCCTCTAGGTTGTCCAATTTGTTAGCATATAATTTTTTTAAAATCCTCTTCTAATCCTTTGTATTTTTGTGGTGTTGGTTGTTATTTCTCCTCTTTTATTTCTGATTTTGCTTGAGTCCTCTCTCTCTCTCTTTGTCTAGGTAAAGTTTTATCAGTTTTTTAGATCTTTTCAAAGTTCTAGCTCCTGGTTTCATTGATCTGTTCTTTTTTTTTAGTTTCAATTTCATTTATTTCTGGTCTATTCTTTATTATTTCATTTTTTCTACTGGTTTGGGGTTTTGTTTGCTCTTCTTTTTCTGGGCCCTTTACATGTCAGGTTAGGTTGTTTATTTGAGATTTTTCTTGCTCCTGGAGGTAGGTCTGTATTGCTATACACTTTCCTTTTAGAACAGCTTTTGCTGCATCCCAAAGATTTTGAACCATTGCGGTTTTTTAAAGAGTTTATTTATTTGTCAGAGAGAGAGAGCACAAGCAGGGAGAGCAGCAGGCAGAGGGAGAAGCATGCTCCCCGCTGAGCAAGGAGCCTGATGCCAGACTTGATCCCAGGATGCTGGCAGACATTTAACTGACTGAGACACCCAGGCGTCCCTGAACCATTGTGTTTTCATTTTCATTTGTCTCCATGTATTTTTTTTTTATTTCTTCTTTGATTTCTTGGTTGACCCTTTCATTGTTTAGTAGCATGTTATTTAATCTCCATGTATTTGTGTTCCTTCCAGATTGTTTCCTGTGGTTGATTTGTAGTTTCATAGCATTGTGGTCAGTAAAGATGCATGGTATGACTTCAGTCTTTTTGAACTTTGTAAGATGTGTTTTGTGGCCTAATATGTGATAGTTTCTGGAGAATGTTCCATATGCACTTGAAAAGAATGTGTATTCTGCTGTTTTCGGATGGAACGTTCTGAATATATCCGCTAGATCCATCTGGTCCAAAGTGTCATTCAAAGCCACTGTTTCTTTGTTGATTTTCTGTTGGGATGATCTATCCATTGATTTAAATGGGGTGTTAAAGTTCCTTACTATTATTGTATTACTATCAATTACTTCCTTTATGTTTATTATTAGCTCCCTTATGTATTTGGGTGCTCCCATATTGGGTGCATAAGTATTTATAATTGTTATATCTTCTTGTTGGGTTGTTCCTTTTATAATTATAGAATGTCCTTCTTTGTCTCTTGTTACAGCTTTTGTTTGAAGTTTACTTTGTCCAATGGAGGTATTGCTACTCTGGCTTTCTTTTCACTCCCATTTGCATGATAAATGCTTTTCCATCCCTTTACTTTCAATCTGCATGTGTCCTTAGGTCTGAAGTGACTCTCTAGTAGGCAGCATATAGAGGTCTTGCTTATTACCCATTCTGTCACCCTATATCTTTTGATTGGAGTATTTAGTCCATTTCTATTCAAAGTAATTACTGATAGATATGTACTTATTGCCATTTTTTACTTGTTTTATGGTTAGTTTTGTAGTTCTTCTCTGTTCCTTTCTTCTCTTGCTCTATTCTCTCATGGTTTGCTGGCTTTCTTTAGTGATATACTTGGATTCTTTCTCTTTGTTTTTTTTACATATCATTACTTGTTTTTGATTTGTGATTCCCATTAGGTTTATATATAACATCTTATGCATATAGCAGCCTATAGTAAGTTGATGGCCACTTAAGTTTGATTATATTCTTTATTCCTCCCTCCCCCCACCCAAGTTTCAGATATATGGTGTCATGCTTTACATAATTTTTATTTTGTGAATCCCTTGACTGATTTTTATAGATACACTTAATTTTACTGCTTTTGTCCTTCCTATTTTTCTCACTCCTGCATATGGTCTTTCCTTTCCACTCAAGGAGTCCCCTTTAATATTCCTTGAAGGGCTGGTTTAGTGGTGATAAATTCCTTTAACTTTTGGTTGTCTGAGAAACTTTATCTCTCCTTCTATTCTGAATGATAGGATAAAGTATGATTGGTTGCAAGTTTTTTCCTTTCAGCACTTTGAGTATATCATGCCACTCTCTTCTGGCCTGCCAAGTTTCTGCTGAAAAATCAGCTGATGGCCTTATGGTGTTTCCCTTGTACATAACTGTTTTTTCTCTTGCTGCCTTTAAAATTATGTTTATCACTACTTTTGCCATTTTAATTACTATCTGTCTTGGTGTGGACCTCATTGGGTTGATTTTATTGGGGGCTCCCTGGGCCTCCTGGATCTAGATTTCTGTTTCCTTTCTCAGACTTGGGAAGTTTTCAGCTATTATTTCTTCAAATGCATTTTCTGCCCCCTTTTTTTCTCCCTTCTCCTTCTGGGATCTCTATAATACGAATGTTATTACACTTGATGGTATTACTGAGTTCCCTAAGTCTATTTTTATTTCTTCTCATTATTTTTTCTTTCTTCTGTTCAGCTTGATTGCTTTCCATGACCCTGTCTTCCAGGTACTGATCCTTTCTTCTGTTTCCTTTACTCTACTATTTATTCCATCTAGTGTATTTTTAATTACAGTTACTGAGTTCTTCATTTCTCATTGGTTCTTTTTTATGTTTTCTATCTCATTGTTAAGGGTGTCATTAACATCATCCACTCTTTTCTCAATTCCAGTGAGTATCTTTATGACCATTACTTTAAATTCCCTATCAGGCATATTACTTATCTCCATTTAATTTAGCTCTCTTGCTGTGATTCTGTCATGTTCTTTGATTTGGGACATATTCCTCTGTTGCCTCATTTTGTCTAACTCTCTGTATCTGTTTTTATGTGTTAGGAAAGTCAGCTACATCTCCTGCTCTTGAAAGTAGTGGCCTTATGAAGAAGACAACCTGTAGTGCCCTGCAGTGCAATGTCCCCTGTTCAGGAGAATCTGGCACTTTTAGGGCGTCTCCTATGTGTGTTGTGTGCACCCTACTGTTGTGGCTGAGCCATGTTTGCCTTCAGTCCAGTAATCTGCAATGGCTCTCTTTGCCTGTTGTGGGATGAGTTTGATCTCTGTGTTGTTAGTTGACCAGACTAGGGCGGCCTTGGGCTTGAATTGAGTTAGATTAGGTGTTTGCCAGAGGCAGTAACATGGAACTGCAGGGCACTTTGCCTGTGTTGTCTCCTGAGAAGCTTTTCTTGGTGGGTGGGGCCTGCAGTCTAACCAGATGTTTGCCCCTAGCCCACTTCTGGGGCTGCAGTGGAACTGGTGTGTGTGGTTATCTTCCTTTCTCTCTGGGGAAAAAGTCACTTTGGTGTGGTGCTGGCTCTTGTCTAGCTGCTTGCACACTGCCAGGCTTGTGGCATGACTTTGGATAGGCTCTAGCCAATGGCATTTTGGATGGGGCAGATCTGTAGGAGAACATGGGAACAGAATGTGTGGTGCCAGCAAGGTCCATGCTGTTCTGCTGCAGGAGACCTGCAGCTGCCTGGGAAAATTCCTTCCAAGGCCTACCAGTTTGGAGGGGGTGGGTCCACAGGAAACTTGGGGGGGGGGGGGTGTTGCCTGGTGCCTTCAAGGTCTATGCTGGCCCACTCCAAGAGGGTACCTTCAGCTGCCTGAGAAAATTCAATTCAAGGCTGGCCAGGTTGTTGGAGCTGGATCTGCAGAAATGTGCAGGTGCAGGGCTATTAGTAAGCTAGGTGGAGAGTGTTGGCACTGAGCTGATTCCCACAGATGTTCAAGTATCTAGGCTGGGGGGAGGCAGGGGAGGGAAATGGCACCTCCCAGCTCTTTTGTTCTTGGAGAAGTCTCCCAAAGATCCCTGCCCATCCAGCACATCCTCTAAGATTAGTAAATTAGTTTCCTTCCCATATACCCTAGGTGTTTTTCAAACTGCTGCTTCTGTGTTGTATCTCAGAAAGGCTGTTTGTTATGTTGTTTCTTTCAGGGTGGGAATTCCATTTCCTATAGCCCTCCAGCTTTCACAGAACTGAAACCACTCATTTTTAAAGTTCCAGTTGCTAAGCTTCTCTGATTGTAAGAACTCGTAAAGCCAAGCCAAACATTATGGGGATTTGTCTTCCTTGTGTGGGTCCCCCATGCCTGAGGTGCCTCTTGTGGGGGTCTGCTCCTCCCCCTCTACACATCTGTTGTGTCTCTCCCTCCTGTGGACAGTCCAGTGAGTCCATTTAGCTCCTGACTCTATCTCTACCCTTCCTACCCTCTTTGATGTGGCCTCTTTCTCTACATTTAGCTTTGGAGAGTCTGTTTTGCCAGTCTTTGAGTTCATATTTACACTGATGTGGGTGTTAACTAGTTGTATCTGTGGGACAAAGTGAACTTAGTTTCCTCCTACTCTTCCATCTTCCTTGAGCATTCCTACTCTTTTAATTCTTAAAACTGCCTATGGATTTAGTGCTATTATTATTACCATTTCACTGGTAATAAAAACTAAGGCTTGGCATGATCTGGTAACTTTCCCAAGTTTATACGCAGTAAGTTAGTGGGACAAAATTTTGAGTCTGATTCCAGAGTTTGTGTTAAATACCTGAATAATTAGCTGGGACACTTTTCACTCGTAAGAAGTAAAAGGTCTCTATTTATGTGATCATAATATTGTAATACCTCACAGACAACCAAATAGAATACGATGGGGTTTTGTTTTCTCTATGCAAACAAAACAAAACACAAAAACAAACCAAAAAAATAAAAAATAAAAATAAAAATTTAATTGGTCCCAGGACAGTAATTCTTTATGATGGTCCATGTCATCTTAGGGCAAATTAAGTGAAGGAGATGAGATTTTCTTTAGATGATTAATGGGGGAGAAGAAGATGAGATTCTCTTTAGATAATACAGTAAAAGCGATATGGCTTTTTTAAAAAGGTGAAACAATCTTGTTCTGTGATCTTTCTCACTAAGAAGAAGCTATTTACAAGTGTTACTTTGCTCCACTGGGATTCTGCCATCTAAGGGTGAAGTTTGATTTCTCCCTGATATTGTGTGGAGTTTTTGGGAGGTAAACAATCTTGAGCCTAGGCATTTGGGAAATAAACGTGAGATTATACAAGCTGGGTGCTATGACATTACTGCCACTCCAAATTCCCTGAGTGGGTATAATGTCTTGGTCCCAACTGAAGTGATGCTTCCTTTTATCATCTGCTCAAGAGAACTACCGTGTGAAGTCAACTCAGTCCAGGAAAAGTATTGACAAAATAGATAAAGTCTGGTTTGTGTAGAGAAATTCTAGACTGAGAGCTCCTGCTTTCTAGTGAGACACTTCTACCCAGGGAATGATTTCACTGTGCTTTCCTGCTAATGCCCCTTCCCTGATGGATCTATCTCCAAACCTAGAGAGTGTTCTAGCTTTCACAAAGATTTTCCCAGGATAAGCTCAGTTCTTCGTACAGCTTCCTGGATGTCGTCTTCTATAACCGTAAATAAACTGGCCCTGTCAGGACACAGAGGAGCCTCAACAAACTCAAGAAGGTCTCCAGAGGCTCTCTGGGGGCAACTTTTATAGTAATTTCAGTAACATTATGGTTTTAAAATGGTTAGATTAAATGATTTTTTTTAAGTTGCACTAGCTTTAACATTCTATGAATAAATAGAGTTTGTGGGCAGGCCTGGAAACATGCTCATCACATTTCTCTGGGAAAATGCATTACAAATCCAAATACATTCAATTAATGGACTTCTGGAACACAGTTCATTAAAGTTGGGAACAGACTAAGTGGGAAAGAAACATATAGGCTTTGGAGGAGAATATATTGTGTCCATGTTTGGCAGAGCCCAGAGTCACTTTGCTATTTCAAATGCTGAAATAAACATGGGGCCCATTTGTTGGGGCTGAGAGAGCTCCTGAATGTTTTGACTGACTTTGATGATGATTTATTTTTTCTCTAACTTGATCTTCTTAGCTGGCTGTCTTAATAGTTGCAATGATAATATTCACTCACAAGGAGAGTTATAAAAATAATAGAAACTGGAAAACTGGCTTCATGAGGAAGGACTTAAATAATTTCTCTTATTAAGTATATGATGCTATAAAGGAACTTCAAAATATTTTTACTGAATTTGAAAGGATGTTGTATAGGTAGATACATAGATAAAACATATTTTGTACAAAACGTGAGGACCCACAATCAGCTGGGTATGAATATTCTCAAAGGCAAACTAGCAAATAATTTTTACTATCCTTGAAAATCTGAGAATCATGAGTGTGGAATTTATGAGCTACCTTTGTATTTATTTCCTAAGCTTGGGAAATGAGAGTGTGAGATCAATGGTCTAAAAGCTAAGAATGACACCAAATCTGGTTATGAAAAACAAGAGCTTTAAATGATGAACAACTGCAAACTCTCCTTTTAAACTTTTTGGGAATAAACCCCACTCCCCTCTTCTTCCTCTTCCTTCTCAAATATTATAAATCACTAAGAGGTGAGGAGATGAGGCCTGATCCCAAAAGTGAAGACAGATAGTATGTGTCATGAGATAGTGATGTTCTGGAACCTAAGAATCATTAATGCTGTTAGTAAAATTTTTGAACTGAGATGGAGAGAGCACCCAGCATGGCCAAAAGTTTAACCAACCCCAGATAGACTATGATACCAGTAAGTGATGAGCTAATGGTAAGAATGCAATTGAGAAACCCAGCCATCATACAATGTAAGGTCAATATCCATTAAATATCCAGTAAATGAAAGATCCTTTACATTAGGGATTCTTAATTGGGATTGCAAGAAGATGGGGTCATACACCCTGGGGAATAGATTATTCAGAATCATGAATCATGAATCATTTGGGGGATTATTTTTACACCACTTACTGAACTTCAGAAATTCTAATATATACGTAGGGTTGTGTTTTGATTTTTCTATCCTCCTCCCCTGCCTCCCCAGTAATAATCCTGTGTGTTGGGATGGGAAAAAGAAATCCTGACAACTAGTGACTTATATGGAGAAAGAATGTCTTTGAGAATAGTTGCTGGAAACAAACTGGTTGGAAAAATTTCCTTTTCTAGATACAAAACTTTGGTCACTCTATTATCTCTAAAGCCTAGTTTCTATACACATACTCACATCCTAATTTCTTTTTGTTTCTTGTTTTGTTTTGTTTTGTTTGTTATTGTTGCTTTGAGTATGTAACCAAGGTAACAGTTGAATTATCTGAGTCCTGGGATCATAATATGACCCTTGATGAGATTTTTATTAATTATAAGAATTTATTCTATCTTGAGGCTGTTTAGATCTGTCCACTGGTGCAATTTGGAGTAGATCATTTTTTCAGTAACAGTCTCCTTCTACAAGACAAAACATTTTCAGTACTAACCATGAAGCTCAGTAAACAATACTAGTGACCAGAAAAGATAATGGCAATTCTTGGTTATTGTACTTCATATATATATATATATATATAAAGTATATTTAATTATACCAGCAAAAATAGATAAAAAATAAATATAACAGTACAGAAAGGGAAAATAATGGGCTAATATTTTTAATTATAATGATACACTTTTTGAAATAAGAAATAAAAACTTTTAACCACATTTTGGCCTGTCACAATAATGAATAATAATATTACAATATCTGGTTTCAATCCCTAACTTCTGAAAAACTGAAATGACTTCATAAATATTATTTTTCTTTGTGCATTTATGTTCAATAGATAGCACAGCCAAATTTTTCATTGATATTTGCTCATAATTGATCAAAAAACAATTTTTTATTAATTTTAATTTAAAATATTTCTTTCACACGCAGCAACAGTCATATAGATTGTTAGAAAATTGCTAAGAGTTTTCAAAACTTTATTTTTTAGAACAATTTTAGATTTACAGAAAAATTATGAATATGGCAGAAAGAATTCCCTTGTACACACACCCAGTTTTCCCTATTAACATTATACATTGGAATGGTACATTTATTACAACTAATGAACCATTATTATTAACTAAAGCTCATACTTTATTCACACTTCATTAGTTTTTTACCTAATGTCCTTTTTCTGTTAGGAAAAAATCATAAACATAAGAATGTTAGGAAGAGATCCAAAAAAATCCCTTTTCATAATACATTCAGGAAATTGCAAAACTATCATGTCTGTTTGGACCAATTCTAGCAACTTTCAAGTGATATATTCACAAAAAAGTTAAATTTCTATGTATTTTGTGGGGAAGCTTGAGATCACTTCTGATATAATGTATTTGTACTTTTGAACAGTCAATTTGAAATAAAAAATGATACCCCAGTGATTATCAAATTAAAGAAATAGAAATTGAGTTCTTAGTCTTGAGATGACCACATGACCCCGAGTCTGTGTGTGTTGAGGGCTGCTGGTTTAACTGGGCTTTCTCCAAATTAACTCCTATGTAGAACACAATGCTTATTTGAAGATAAGTATTAGACGTGCTAATTTGTAGCTTATTTATATATTATTAAATTTCAACAGTACTAAGGACAGTTAGCACTTAGACCAACAACAAAAAAATTTTTTTTCAAAGATGAGTATTGTGTCCTTTATGTTGTTTAAAATTGCTCATCAAAGCAGACATTTAGTTGATTTATTAATGTCTTTAAATCTTTTGCAGAAAACCCTCATCCCCTTATTGACTGCACCCACCACTCTGCACTTAGTAACTCACTGGGTACATTGGTTCCCACAGCACAGAGATGCAAATCTCAGCTTCCTTCAACTGTTTTCATAAGAAATCTGTTTACTCTAATCTAAGCAAGTATTTTGCAAAGTTTTTTTTTCCAGCTTTATTAAAGTATAATTAACAAATAAAATTGTAAGATATTTAAAGTATATAACGTGATGGTCCGATGTAGGTAAACAATGTGAAAGAGTTCCCCCCATCAAGTTTAATAACACATCCATCATCTCACATATTTACCTTTTTTTGAGAACATTTTAGTTCTACTCCATTAGCAGATTTCAATTATAAGATAACAGTGTCGACTATAGTCACCACGTTTTACATTAGACCACAGACCTTATTCATCTTATAGCTGAAAGTTTGTAGCCTTGTACAAACTTCTTATCTCCCAACCTCCAGTCCCTGGCAAATGTTTTTCTCTTCTGTTTCTCTGAAGTGGCTTTTTCTTTTTTTTCTAGATACCACATATAAGTGATACTCTGTTGGCTTATTTCACTTAGCATAATGCCTTTCAGGTTTATCTGTATTTTTGCAAATAACAGGATTTCCTTCTTTTTCAAGGTGTTGATATTCCATTGTCAAGTTTTTAAAAATGTGCTGATGAGGAGGTGTGTTAAGGTCAGGCTCACAACGTTTAGTCTTTTGGTGTCATGGCTGACACTCCCCACGCTCCCACCCTCATCCATCTTTCTCTTTACCTCAGAAACAGCACACAAACCACTCCTGCCCCTGTCACTGCATGCACTCCTCGGTGCCTTACCATCTGCTTTTCTCCCCCATGGCCAAGATTATTAATGAGTTTTTAAATATCAATTCTCCCATCAAAGGAATTCTCATAGGGACTGCCAACAGAATGGCACTTATCTGTTTCTTTGTATAAATGATCAGGCCATATGTAATTTTTTTTCAAAGAATAATTAATCTTTTCCCATAGGATTTTAGTTTCTAGAATATTGTGTATCAGTAGTTGTCATCAGTCAAGTTTGTGATTTTTACCTAGAAAAACATCAATACTAAGAAGTGAAATGGTTTCTCCTTACTTTCGAAACTGATTGTAAATTCTCCTTACTTTCGAAACTGATTGTAAACCTAATTCTACAGCTTGTCTCATGTACTTAAAAATCATCATACTTAAAGCATTGTCATTGGTTAAGCCCCTTTATTCACATTTTAGGAAAAGCAAAGGAAAAGCACACATTCTTTTAGAAACTCTTTATATATTTATAAGCAATTATTAATAAATACTTGGCTGTTTTTTCCTTTTGATCAGATTACATAACTTTCATGTGTCAAATTTCCCCTCCTACTTATCATTTTCCAAAACTTTAATCACTCCTCTTGTTCTTTCCTTAGCCTTTCTGCATTTACATTTATTTGTATTTATTTGATTAACTGTGATTAAATAGTAATAATATACACAAATATTTTAATATTTTGGCTGCTTGTAATGTTCTATAAATGCCTCTTGATCCTGATCACATTGAATTAGTGTGTTCTAATTTAATATAAGTACTTTAAGTGTCTTCCATGCTCCCATTTTGGTTATTTCCTTTATACAACCCATTTCCTGCTTTTGCTGGATACAGAGCAGGGTGTTTTCTATTTTTGTTTTTAATTTTACTGTTCCCCAGGGCTTCCTTAACTGTGTTTTTCTTGGGGAGACAACATCTTGCTTGTGAATATTTAAGGCATGACTAAAGTATACCCACACGGCACTTGATTTGTTAAATGAAGGTTGTTTTTTTTTAATGAAATATTTGGTTAATAGGTAACAAAGACAATTTATAATATATCATTCCACAGCCTACTATCTAGAATTTTCTCAGTGGAATATAATTCCAGAAATAATCTCTTTTCATATTTGTTATTTATCAGATTGTGGATCTCAAAGTTTGGTGATGATAGCCAGTGAAATGCAATGCTCAAGGAAGGAGGTAAATAATGTTATTTGAATGCATTTGATAGCTTTCTGATTTACATAAAACACTTTACTATATTCTCCCAACTGTCATAATATAATTCCAATTTAGAGATGAGGAAATTAGGGTTTATCGATGATCAAACCTTGGCCTTGGCCATGGTTGTATGACCACCTTCTGCTCAAGTTAATTTTTTCCTGATTTTTGCAGAGCCCATAAATTCAGAGACTGTAATTTGTTGGTATATTTTGGCCCCCAGTTTTTAAAATAATAATGTGTTAAATATTGTTATCAAAAAACTTTTCATATGAAACCAGCTACATAGAAAATTTTTGCCCCTTTCCCTTATTCACTCTTGTGATAGGGATGACTGCAACAATATGTTCTTTCTACATGGTCTTCTTACAACTTCACTTTGACACTGCCTCTATCAAGGAGTAGGGTCTATATTCTCTGCACTGGAATCTGGTTGTCAGTAATAGTAACACTTCATGATTTTTCTGTGCTAAATCATAAAAGGTGATTTTTTTGCCTTGTTCTTTTGGGACATTCACTCAATCCAGTCACTATACTGTTAGGAAGCCCAAGCAGCTTGCAGAGAGGTCCATATGAAGAGAATCCAAAGCTCAAGTCATAGCTACACAAGACTGAACTCCCAGCCAACAGCCAGCCCCAACTTGTCAGCCATGGAAGGGAGTCATCTTGGAAATGACCCTGTAGTCCCCAGTTGAGCTGATGCCACATGGAGCAGAGGGGAGTCTTCCACACAGACTCTTGCTGGAACTGAAGATATGAAAGCTAAATAACTACTGCTGTATTTCTAAGCCACTAAGTTGCTTGATGATTTGTTGTTCAACAGTAAATAAGTAGAACAAGTGTCAATTATTCTTTTTGATTCATGGAAAACTTACTTTTAAAAATCATTTTCATTGCACTACAGTTCTGAAAGTTTCCTTCCATTAGATGAACTTAGACCTAATCTGATAAAAAAAAAAACAACCCCCCAAATTTCCCAACTCCATGAAGGCTTGCATAAATCCAAAATCATTTTTGTCTTGTAGTTTCGTACTTATCCTGCTCTATTATACAACCTTGATTGTTTTGAGAAGAAACATTCGGAAAAAAAGAAATTAGAACTAAATTAAAAAGAAAAGAATTTATTTTTGCTGGACTTGCTGCAGTGGTATCAATAGGGAAAGTAAGCTTTGCACTAGTTAACATTTTAATAAGAATCTATTTGAACCTCAGACTATTCCATCAGTACACATTATTTAACTTCTATTAATTCTATAATTGAATAGGTGTATTATTAACTTGTGGATTCATCCTTCTACCAAACCTATTTTCTTTCACTCAGAGTGTATCTCTTTTCAGTCCACTTTTTAATATCATATTCACAAATTTCTTAAAATTTGACTTTTTGGGGCGCCTGGGTGGCTCAGTCAGTTAAGCGGCTGCCTTCGGCTTGGGTCATGATCCCAGGGTCCTGGGATCGAGCCCCGCATCCGGCTCCCTGCTCAGCGGGGAGCCTGGTTCTCCCTCTCCCTCTGCCTGCCTCTCTGCGTAGTTGTTCTCTCTGTCTCTCTGTCAAATAAATAAATAAAATCTTAAAAAAAAAAAATTTGACTTTTCAATTTTTTTTCTTTCCTTTTTTTTTAGTCTTACCATGATAATTGTTCATGGTCATGGTTATCCAGACATAGACATCCATTTGACAGGCTTGTAAAATCATCAGTTATATTGTTCATCTGCATATTTTATCATAGCATAAGTAGACCATATTCTGCAATGGTGTTGAATAATAAATATATGACTCATTTTAATTATTCAAAAGGAGTAGGTGGAAAGAAACTCTGGAAAGTCACACAGGTGGCCTCACTTTATTATAACTTTCTGACGGTCTGTATTCTGGGAACACTAAACCTTAGTGTCTAGTGTCACAACTGCCTTAACATTCATTTCCCTTCTTTGGAAAACAAAAGTTTAAGTGGGGACTTGAGCATAGGTAATTTACTTAGGAAGTATCTCTAGGTAATGCATATGGGGATTGAAGGAGTATAACCTAGAAGGAGGGAAAGGAACAATAGGAGTAATTTATCAATTTGGTATTGCTGTAGCCATAGGAGCTCAATTCTTCTGAGAGCTTCTGATGAGCTGTTTAGAAGGTACACACTCCACTGGCCCATCAGAAATGCAAATTGGAAGATAGAATGATTAAGAATTTCAAGGCAGTTAACCAGGGCACTAAACTCAGAACCCTGTGTGACTGCATTGGTTACACAGCCATGTAACTGGCCCTGCTTATGATCTTTGAGTTGTGGCACTAAAGCCTGGGGATGCTTGGTTGTCTTAAGGCAAAGCAGAGACTGAAGGTGTGAACGCAGGAGCTGGGAGGCCAAGGGGGTCTTAAGAACATGAGCTCATGAACTTTAGGAACACACACAATCTCAGGGAAGCATTTAGATTCAAGCAACTTAGAAAGCAGCAGTTCAATGTACACCCACCTAACTCTAATGAAAAGGCAAGTGCCAACTGACATTTGGGTTACACCTGGATTAGAACAACTTGGCCACATTCCTTTTTGGAACAGCTTTAACATACTTCAATTCATGTGGAGTTTTTGATGAGAAGTTCTTGAGTCTAAACACTTTGCTATTTATCTTATTTCTTCATCCTGTATTAATATTGCATTAGCCAGACAGGGCTGCCATAACAAAATACCATAGTCCAGGTTGCTTAAACAACAGAAATTTGCTTCTGACAGTTCTGGAGACCAGGAAATCCAAGATCAAGGTGTGAGCTGACTTGGTTCTGTTGAGAGCAGTCTTCCTCATTTATAGGTGGCTATTTTTTTGCTATATCCTCACATGGCTTCTCTTCAGTACATGCACATGGAGAGTGAGAGAGAGAAAGAGAGAGAAAGACATCTTTTCTTTTTTTTCCCCTAAACATTTATTTATTTATTTTATATATAGAGAGAGAATGAGTAGGAGGAGCAGAGGGAGAGGGAGAGAGAATCTCAAGCAGACTCACTGCTGAGCATGGATCCCAACTTGGGGCTTGATCCCAGGACCCTGAGATCATGACCTGTGATGAAACCAAGAATTGGACACTGAACCGACTGCACCACCCAGGAGCCCCCTTTTCCTTTTTTATAAGACCATTAATCCTATACTATGAAGATCCATTATTATGACCTCATTTAACCTTAATTACCTCCTAAAAGCCCTATCTCCAGTTACACTGGGGGATCAGGGGACTAGGGCTTTAACATACAAACTTGGAGGGGACACAATTTAGTCCATAGAAAATATATATTTTAAAATCCTAAGTGATGAAGGGTGTGACTGGGTGGCTCAGTCATTTAAGCATTTGACTCTTGATTTCAGCTCAGTTCATGATTCCAGGGTCCTGGGATTGAGGCCCAAGTTGGGCTCCGTACTCAGCAGTGAGCCTGCTTGAGATTCTCTCTCTCCCTCTGCCCCTCTTCCCTCCCTCTCTTAAAAAATATAATAATAATAATAAATAAAATAAAATCCTAAGTGTTGAATTATTTATTCACATTCAATTTGATGCTTTATTTGGCTCATTTTTCAAACTTGCTGCAATACTTGGGGCTCTTATTCTACAGAGTTGATACCTACTCAGTTTTATTGCCATCCCATGCCCCTGTATTTTTTTAGATCCTTCTATCTTCACATGGAAAAACTGATGGACTCTAAAATTTGCCCCAACCCCAAATACATCAATATGCTAATCAGATGAGATCAGGCGTGTTCAGGGTGGTATGGCCATGACAATATGTTAATCTGAATAAACGGTTCTTCCATTTGTTAAGATTTACTTCATTGAGAGACCATTTGGGCTATAATAGTAATAGTTTTCTCTTTCAGAAGAGGTGTATAGAGATCAAACAAGCTGGCTCTGTTTTCATCTCTTCTAAGCAATTGTGCTGGAAATTTGGTATTCAGTTCTGGGTGCTGCACTTAGAGGGTCACTGATTCACTGACATCTGTCCAGTAGGGATAGTGAATGGTTTTGGAGCATGATCTATGAGGAACATTTGAAATTCTCAGAAGAAAAGAGGATGTGGGGTTATCTCTCTGATTTTAAGTGTTTAAAGTCTTGTGATATGACAGAGAAATTAGACAATCCTGAGTACCTTCAAAAAACAGAACTTTTATTAATGGATGGATGTGGGTGGAAGGCAAATTAGTTTGAGGAAGAAATTTTGAACAGACAGAGTTGTGCAAAAGGAGGAGTTCTCTGAAACATGATTTTGGAAGCTTTTCCTTATTGACAGTATTCACACAGGGGAAGAATATTTTATACCATGGTCACTGGCCAAGATTGAATTTGTCCAAAGCAGTGGAATTGAGTTTGAATAGCAAGGAATGGTTCTTATATTGTGAGACACCATTTGGTGCTTTGAGAAGGCTTATTTTCTGTTATAAAGTCTTGTGTTAAGGACTGCATAGTGTCTGTATTCATTTTCTAGGTATGTCATAACACAGTACCACAAACTAGGTGGCATCGCACAACAGAAATTCATTATCTCAGAGTTCTAGAGGCTAGAAGTCCAAAAGCAAGATGTTGGATCATGTTCCCTCTGAAGTGTGTAGGGGAGAGTATTTCCTTGCCTCTTCCAGCTTCTGGTGGTTCCCATCAACCCCTGGCATTCATTGGCTTGCTGACTATCTTTGTCTCTGTTGTCACATGGCATTTCTCTTCTCACAATGTCATCAGTCATATTTAATTAGAGCCCACTCTAATGAACTCAACTTGACTACATCTAGAAAGACCCTATTCCTAAATAAGTTCACATTCATAGGCACCTGGAGTTAGGACTTCAACATATCTTTTTGGAGGACACAATCCAACCTGTAACAGTGACCCAAGGAGGTTGACAAACTGCCCTGTGATCCTGTCTCTGTCCCTGCCATGCTCATTTATGTAAGCAAGTCAATTTACCTCTTGGAACTACAGTTTCTGCTTCTGTAAAATGAAAGCAGTAACTTTCTCTGGCCATCTGAGAGGGTCTGATGTGACTATATAAAGAGTTGGCATGTAGACATATGATCTCAAAAGCTTTATATATGGATAACTTTACTGCAACTCTTTCAATATAAGTGTGTCTCCAAACAATAACTTATGTTTTCTTTTGAGCATAATTAAAGCATGGACTGCTTAATTTCCAGCTGGTATGAAAAATCTCATGAACATTAGCTACAAAAAGCCAAAAGGCAGGATCTGCAAAGAGAACATGAGAAACAGCACAGATTTATTTCATTTTGCAGGAGTCTGAGAAAATGAACTTAGTCAACACCATCTACCCAGTCCACATGAGGAAAAGAAAAACACAAGGAAACCGTTTTAAGAATTTATTTTAAAAAAATTTAAAAAAAAGAATTTATTCTAAGATTTATGATCTAATTTTTCTCTATGACAGTCACTTTGTTCCCACAACATCCTATTCAAAGACTTTCTGGTGACCTAAATCTGTCATTTTCTCTTAACAGGCCCTTGTTTTCCATCCTGTCCTTGATTTCCAGCTGCTTTTTGTGCTCACTGTTGATTACTGTCAGTGATAATTTGGGGAGGCATGCAACATGTTTCCAAACAAAGGGATGGATAGTCTGGCATTTGAGGAAGGACTATAAAAAGACATTTCAATCTGGAACCATATAAGCTGGGAGGATGTGTTCTCAAAGGCTTAAAGTAATAGATATAGACTGAGAATGTCAAAAACAATCTCAAAAAAGAAGAACCAAGTTGAAGGACTCATACTTCCTGGCTTTAAAACTTATTACAAAGTTATAGCAATCAAGATGGTATGGTACTAGAATAGACATATAGATCAATGGAACAGAATTAGAGTTCAGAAATAAACTTATATTATGGTAAATATATTTTCAACAAGGGTGCTAAGACAATTCAGTGGGAGAAAGAATAGTCTTTTTAATAAATGGTACTAGTAGGGACAATGGAATGCTCACATGCAAAAGAGTGAGATTGGAGCTCTCCCTCACACCATTTGCAAAAATGAGCTCAAAATGGATCATAGACGTAAATGTAGGAGCTAATCTAGAAAACACTTGGAAGAAAACAGGAATAAACCTTAGCAACCTTGAGTAAGGCAATGGTTTCTTTGATATCACACCAAAAACACAAGACCTAAAAGAAAAAAAAAATAGATGAATGGGCTTCATCAAAATAAAACACTTTTGTGCTGCAAATGATACCCACAAGAAATGAAAAGACAACCTATAGAACGGGAGAAGATATTTGTAAATCATATGTCTGATAAGAGACTTGTATCCAGAATATATAAAGAACTCTGACAATAATATAAGGGTATATAGTCCAATTTAAAAATAGGCAAAGAATTTGAACAGATTTTTTTCCCCAAAAGCTATACCAATGACCAATGAGAACATGATATAATGTGATTAGTCAATAGGGAAATGCCAATCAAAACCATAGTGAGATACCACTTTACACTCGCTAGGGTAGACATAATAATAATAATAATAATAATAATAATAATAATAATAATAAAAGATGGAAAAGCAAGCTCAGTGAGAAAGGGAGGGTGGCAGAGAGGTCTGAGCCCTGATGATCAAGGATGATTTCACTGGGCATAAGGATGTTACACTGGAGACAGTTGAGTAGAAGCAGAGATAGAAGTTCCTGCCAGCCTGCTGAGGCCAATACAAATACCCAGAGTATGAGTCATCAATCAGACACCCTCCACATGCCCTGTGGTCAGGCAGAAACATGAGAGACCCAGCAGGAATTATGTCCTGACAATATATTGTGACCTTGCTAAATTTACTTCTTAACCCTAGTAGTTGGGGGGATGTGGGGACTTTGAAATATACACAGTCATGTTGCCTATGAAAAAGATGATTTTCCTTCTTCCTTTTCAATATTTATGTTTCTTACTTACTTTTCTTTTCTAAGCATGCACTGCCTAGAACCTCCAGTACAATGTTGAAAAAAAATATGTGAGAGGATATTCTTGTCCTGTTCTCAATCTTAGCAGGATTGAGTTCAGTCTCTCACTCTCAAGTACAATAGTACTGTAAGTATTTTATACTGTCCTTTACAGATAGAAGTTTCCTTCTGTTCTTAGTTTGCTGACTTTATCATGAATGACGATTCAGTTTTGTCAGATGTTTTTACCTGCATCTTTAGAAATGATGTAATTTTTCTATTTTAATTATTAATGTGGCAAATTGCATTTGGTTTCATAAAAATGTTAAATTTTATATTTCTGCAATAAGCCCCTTTAATCATGATGCACCATTCTTTATATATTGTTGAATTTGATTTGATATTTTCTTTAGAATTTTGCGTGTATTTTCATGAGAAATAGTTCTATAATTTTGTTTTTTTCATTTTTTTAAAGTTTTTATTTATTCATTTGAGACACAGAGATACACACACAGAGAGAGAGCATGAGCAGGGAGAGAGGCAAAGGGAGAAGGAGAAGCAGGCTCCCCGCTGAGCCAGGAGCTTGATGTGGGCTTCGATCCCAGGACCCTGGGATCATGACCTGAGCCGAAGGCAGATGCTTAACCATCTGAGCCACTCAGGCGCCCCTAATTTTCTTTTTTTCTAATGCATAGTTGGTTTTGGTATCAGGGTAGTTCTGGCCCCATAAATGCATTGAGAAGTGCTCCTCTATTTTCTGAAAGTTTATGTCAAATTGATTTTTTTTTTAATTTTAAATATTTGGTAAAATCCACCTGTAAACCTGCCCCCCCCCCCCAAGAAAAGGACAGTAACAAGTGTTGACAAACATGTGGTGAAGTTGAAACCCTCCATACATAGCTGAGGGCAGTGTGAAATGGTGTAGCTACTTTGGAGAATGGTTTGGCAGTTTCTCAAAATAGAATTACTTTATGACTCAGTCATTCCACTCCTAGGGATATATCCCAGGAGAATTGAAAACATATGTCCAGACAAAAACTTGTGCATGAACATTCACAACAGCATTAGTCATAGTAACCTCAAGTTGGAAACAACCCAAAAGGCTACAATTGATGGATAAATAAACAAAATGTGTTGTATCTATACAATTGAATGTTACTTGAATTGAATTCAGTAAATAAGAATGAAGTGCTGATAACATGCTACAACACGAATGAACCTTGAAAACATTACGTTAAGTGAAAAAAGCCAGTCATCAAGATCACATATTGTATGATTCAACTTGTATGAAGTAGGCGAAGGTATAGAGACAAAAAGTGGATTCATGTTTGACTAGAGCTGGTGGCAGAGAGGGATGGGTAATGGCTGCTGATGAGTATAGAATTTCCTTTGGGGATAATGAAAATATTCTAAAATTAGATGATGATTACACAACTCTGTGCCATTGCATACTTTAAATAGATAAACTGTATAACATGTGAATTTCATCTCAATGAAGCTTTTGAAATATGCTATGGCAAAAAATAAAAGCATGTAGTATTTATAGGATAGTCAAGAAAGGAAAATGAAGAAATAATATGCAAACTGAGTTCTGAAAAATGTTTAGGAATTAACTAGGTGAAAAGTGAAAGGAAGAGTCTAATAGACTGAAGCAACAGTCTAGACAAATCTTGCCATAGGAAAGATTGTACTGAGGCTGCAGTAGGCCGAATGCTATGATGGCCCCCAGAGCCCCAGAGTCCCCACACTGATGTTTACGCCCTGTGCAGTCTCCTCCCTGTGAATGTGGTGGAGACCCATGGCTTACTTCCAGCCAATAGAATATGACAAAGGTGAAGAGATTTTCTAGATGTGGTTGAAGTTCCAAATCAGTTAATTTGAGTTAATCAAAGTGAAATTATCCTGAATGGGTCTGACTTAATTAGATGAAAACTCGTAACAGAGGGCCTGGGGACTCTCTGAGGAGAGAGACTCTCTCTCTGTTGCTGTCTTTGATGAAGCAAAGTGGCCTGTTGTGAGAAGGCCTCTTGAGAGAGCAATGTGGCATGGAACTGTGGCCTCTAGGAAGCTTCCTAGGTGGCCTCCAGGAACTGAGAGTGTTTTTCAGACAAAAGCCAGCAAGAAAACAGGGATCATACTCTAGATGCAAGGAAATAAATTTTGCCAACAACACAAATGAGATTGGAGGTTGCTTCTTCCCCAACTGATTCTATAGATGAAAATGCAACCCGACTGCCCCTTGACTGCAGCCTGGTGAGACCTGAAGGCAGAGGGCCGAGTTCAGGTGTGACTGTAGTCCTGGCCCACAGGAACTTTGACAGAATATATGTGTGTGTGGTTGCAAGCCTTTAAATTTGTGGTAGTTTTTATGCAGCAAATAAAACAGAACAGTGTTGCTAGAGCTTTAGGAATGGGGTGATAGGAAGTAGGGGGTACGGGAGTGCGGGAGAATGGAACAAGACACACCAGAGAGGGGGGCATGGTCAGATCAAGTAATCTCTTCTTTTACAGGTGAGTGAGAAACCATGGCTGGTTTCTGAGCAGGTGATAGGATACGATCAAGGAAAAATTTAAAAAGATCTCTCTGGCAGTTTTCTAGAGACTGGATTGGAGATGGGCAAGACAGAAGTCATGGATGGTTAGAATACTTATAATTCTAGTGAGGGATTTAATTAGGTGGTAACTTCTAAGGTAGGACAATGAGCTGAGAAGGAGGAAAGCTTGTGTGAACTGAGTGAATCCAGGGTGAGGTGGACATTCCAAGCTGGCACTATTTGGGGTTCATTTCACTGATTGGAGCAACATCATACAAGACAACTATGTTTTCTATATCAAGAATTGTGAGTCTATATCTCTCAAGTGAAATGTCTCTTTTCAAAGGCATCTAGGACCTCTTGAAAAGAATCTTCTATGGCACCATCCCAGGCCCCATCCTTCCCAGTGTGTCTCTATCAACCATCTTTCTCTCTTGAAATGGCTCCTTTTTCTTATACATGATCCACAATGTGGCTTTTCCACCTCTTTCTCGTCTTTATGTCCCTGGCTTTTTCTGACTCCTCTTCCTCTTTCTGCCCCCTAGCTGTGGACAAGCATCAACATTTTCCAAACCACCATGGTAGAATTGTGAGGCATCTTTAACTTTTCCCTGTCCCTCAGTTCTTTTCTTTTCTTGTCTTTTTTAAGATTTATTTATTTAATTATTTGACAGAAAGAGAGAGAGAAAGAGAATGAGCTCGCGCAAACAGGGGGAGCAGCAGGCAGAGGGAGACAAAGAAACAGGCTCCCTGAAAAGCAGAGAGCCCGATGCGGGGCTTGATCCCAGGGTCCTGGGATCATGACCTGAGCTGAAGGCGGATATTTAACCCACTGAACCACCCAGGCGCCCCCCTGTCCCTCAGTTCTGTATCAACGTTTCTCGATGATACTTAGACTCACATATTTTGCAGTCACATTTTGGAAAGGTATGAGAGATCATAACTCTAGTTCAACAATCCTTATTTTACAGATAAGGATTCTGAGCCTAGTGGGGCAAACCAAGCTTTTATATCCTTTCTTCTTCTTCTTTCTTCTTTCTTCTTTTTTCTTTCTTTTTTCTTCTCTCTTCTTCTTCTTCTTCTTCTTCTTCTTCTTCTTCTTCTTCTTCTT
>NW_023270871.1:4844237-4920853 GCF_011800145.1 Mirounga leonina
TCTTCTTCTTCTTCTTCTTCTTCTTCTTCTTCTTCTTCCTCTTCTTCCTCTTCTTCTTCTTCTTCTTCTCCTTCTCCTCCTCCTCCTCCTCCTCCTCCTCCTCCTCCTTCTTCTTCTTCTTCTTCTTCTTCTCCTCCATCTCCATGGTGATCATTTCAGGTTAATCTATTACCTTTTATTTAGATTATTGTAATAGATTCCCATATTATATGCCAATCTTCCTGAAATTCTTCTTTAGTTATTTGTTAGTTAGTTATTCTATTAAGATGTTATTAATTCATTTAATAAATACTTCTTGAACATTCCTTTCTACCCATTTTCTAAGCTCTGGAGTAAGATGTTATTAATTCATTTAATAAATACTTCTTGAACATTCCTTTCTACCCATTTTCTAAGCTCTGGAGTAAACATGACATAGTCAGGATACTCATGCTGCATTAAATTTATTTTTCAACTTCTTATACAGGAGACAAATGACAAATGAACAACAACAACAAAAATGTATGTGTCCCTGAGTGAGAAAGAGATATGTTAGGTAATGTTATGAAGAAAACTTAAGCAGTGTATAAAAGTATAGAATGATAAAATCCCTATTTGAGGAACATGCTGAACAGTGCAAGAATGAAGTGAGGGACCGAGCTAAACAAAGATCTGGAGGAAAAGCATGGCAGCAGTAATGCACTAAGCAGCAAGTGCAAAGGCCCTAAGGCAGGTAAGTCTTGATGCCTTTGACAAAGAGCAAGAAAGTCATTCTGGCTGGAGTAGAGGAAGCAAGGTGATGGTTGGTAGGAGGTAAGGTCAGAGAAGGTACAAAACGACCAGGTCATTAGAGGCTACCCAACCTGTTTAAACATGTTTCTTCATGCTTCAATGAATAAAATTCAGTCTCCTTGAATGGGTAACCAAGGCTCTCTGTTGGTTATTTTATTTGAATTTGTCCAACTTTATCTTTCATAGCTCTCTTACATGAATTCTTTATATAAGTCCAACTAGTCTATTCATTAGACACTAAGTTACTTTGCATGGCCATGCTATGAGAATGTTCTCCCTTCCCTCTGCAATCTCTGACTATTGAAATTGGCAGGATCTATAGGGTCTAGTTCAAATCTCTTCAAAGAATCCTCCTGATTGGAAAGTTCTGCTTGTCAGTGTCATTATAAAGTTATATCTTCTTTACATTAGACGTGTGTGTGTGTGTGTGTGTGTGTTGTCTTTTCTATGATGCATTTCAAGCTTCTAGAGACTTGCTCATCATGGTTTTGTATCCCCTTTGTATCTTGGGTAGAGCCTTATAGAAATTAAAATATGATTTAAAAGTGACTTGATTAAAGAATCACATGTAATAGCTTTGAAAGAAACATGATTGCAAAGTTTAATCCTTTCATTTCTGCAGGATAAAATAGGATACTGATGTAAACACACAATGTAATTTATTTTATTTTTTGTTTATTTATTTTTTACTTTCCAATAACATTGTCCAATAACATTGGGATGTTCATTCATTCATTCACATTTTATTTATTTGACAAATATTTATTGCATATCATGGTAAGAGTTGAGGAAACAAAACAAAAAGGTCAAAACGGATACTGCTCCAACCTTCATGGAACTTAAAGCACATAGGATGGTTTATTTTAATGGGAGTTGTATATGTATTTAGTGATTTTAAAATCAGAGGCTGTGTAATATAGTGGAAAGAGGGAAACAAACATTTAATGAGTACCTCCTAATAAAGGCATATGTCATCTTATTTCTCACTTCTCGCTATAGTACACCATCTTATGTCATGAATATATAGATGCACACGTTTACCATTTTTAAACAATTATTTATAAAGTTTATATGGTAGGAAAATGTCAGTATATCTCCTAATTATAAACTCTATTCATACACTTACTCAACAACAACCATTTGTTGAAAGACTTTACTACCAGATGTGGTGAGGTGGGTAGTCTAGTAAATAAGATGGGCAATATTCCTGTTCTCATGGAGATTGTCTTTGAGTAGTTGTAACAATTTTAAATTAGCACTATGAATATACTATTTTAGTATTAATTAGAATTAATCTTCTTGGCAAAAAGAGGATTCTTGAATCTGTATTCCATAAATCAGTGAGGCCAACTCTGCAGTTCCGGGAGGGTTAGTGGGCAGAGGAAGAGGGACAGCCATGTCCACCTGTGCCTGGGTCTCCAAGAGAGCTGCAGAATATGGGTCTTATGCCCAAGATAAAATTTGTTTTCCACCCCATTTCATAATAAATGTAATATTAAAACAGAATACAGGATTTATATAAAGAAATAGATATTTGCCCACTCCTTTCTTTAAGTGTTGGAAAATTATATTTTTTAAAATGTTTTGGGGGGGGTGGATGGGGGTGGCAAACAAATTGAAATCTGTTTTTATTTGTTTATTTTAACTTAAATTTTAGGTAGTTAACATAATTTAGATTGTTAGTTAGATGATATTCAATAAATACTGGTTATATTAATGAAAGAATTAATAAAATATTAGGAAGAACAGTCTAGTTTTTTTCCAAGCGTGATAAATTCTTATATCCTTAAACAAGAAACATTCTGACATCACTTTTCATTCGCAGGACGAGACTGTGTAAACAATCTATCATTTATGAATCTTCCTTTGTAAATAATGAAACTATAAAAACTGTAGACACCTAACAATAATACACATTTTTCTAAGATTTCTAATACTCTCAAAAGGTTTTATCAGTGTTATTGTTGACAAGGAGATTGTACAACTTGCTACAAACACACTACGGAAATTGAAATCGATTTTTCCTCAAGGCTTCTACAAAGTCATCTTTCAAGACCTGCTATAATCTTGATGCTCCCAAAGCAATCCACACGTTTTTGCCCACTTTGTCTCTTTTTCTGTTTTTCTTGTTCTTATTCCTTTCTCTTTTCTCACAAATTGTGAGTTTTCTTGCTTGTCATTTTGTTAAAAGTATGCATACTAACTTTGAAGATCAAACATTATGGAATAAAGAAATATAACCAAAAATATCATTTGCACAAAAACATTATTAGCATTTTGGTGTAATATTCTGTAATCTGTATCTCCGTATTTCAGTTACTATTATTTCATGACTATCAATAAACAAAGATCTATTTCATAAGTGTAATTACCACACAGTTATTCTTTGCATATTTGTGCATACTTAATCAGTTCCCACTTACCACTAAGGATCATATTTCTGGTTTCAGAAGGAATTCATGATCTTCCACTGAAATAATGGGAGAATTATTATGAAATATTGCTTCTATGACATATTTTCAAAGAATGTTGAACAAATAATGCTTTGATATTTTTAGAGACATCCATTTTCCAGTAAAAAATATTTGGTTAAGTGTGACATACACAACATATATTGGGGTTGGGTGAATTTCTAGAGGTCAATTAAATGCTACATAATAAAGTTATTTTTACCCTGGGTCACTGGTTCTTAATCCTGGCTGCAAATGACACACATCCCTTGAACTTTGAAAAAAATAACCATACTCAGATTGCACTCTGAACCAGTGAGAATGAATCTTTGAATGAAACCAAGGCTTCTGCTGGATTTAAAATCTCCTAAGTTGGGACACCTGGGTGGCTCAGTTGGTTGACCATCTGCCTTCAGCTCAGGTCATGATCCCAGGGTCCTGGGATTGAGTCCCACATCTGGCTCCTTGTTCGGCAGGGAACCTACTTCCTTCTCTGCCTGCTTCTCCCTCTGCCTGCCACTCCCCCTGCTTGTGCTCTCTCTCAATCTGACAAATAAATAAATAAAATCTTATAAAAGAATAAAAATAAATAAAAGCTCCTAAGTGGGGGCACCTGGGTAGTGCAGTGAGTTAAGCACTGACTCTTGGTTTTGGCTCAGATCATGATCTCAGGGTCATGATCTCAGGGTTATGAGATCGAGCCCTGAATGGGGCTCTGCGCTCAGCACAGAGTCTGCTTGGGTTTCTCTCTCCCTCTCCCTCTGCCCTTCTCCCCTGCTCTCTAAGATAAATAAATAAATCTTTTTTAAAAAATTAAAAGCTCCTAAATGAATGTGTAAAGTGAAGGTTGAGAATCACTGAGTATGATTCCAAAGTAATTTGGATCTGTAATATGCAGAATTCATACTACAAAGGTTGATAAATAAAAGCATCTTTTCTTTTGGGGAGAATGGAAGTTCATCTTAAAATAGGGGAAATATTAATATGTATAGTGCATACACAGAGTTTGTTCATTCTAGCTTGTAGAATCTCTTTTTGTGTATGCCACTTACCCCTAAGCATTCTCTGAGAATCAAGTTTAATGCTAACGGATGGTTTGAAAAGAACTACTTATGGCTATTTCTCCTTTTACCTGAGGACAAACCACCATGGTTTTCCTTGAAGGCTCAAGGCTAGATTTGTGGATTATTTATCCCAAGTGGAACATTTTAATAATGTAGCGTTTTGAATTAGCTGAATTAAAGTTATGATATGGGCTTTCTTTGAGAGACACCAAAGTGTAAGAAGGGGAGGAAAACAGGAAAATGAGGGGAAGTTTACTGTCATTTGAAGTGACTGAACTAGACTTTGATATGAATGGTGCCTCAAAGCTGTAGGGACAATATCATATTTTTCATTTTACCAAGGTATAGAAAGAAATGGAAATATGTCTACTTGCACAAACCTCAAAGCATACAAATCTAAAAGCATCCAAAAAAAGGTGACTTTCATTGAAATAAAATCTATAGAGAGCAATGTTTCCATGGGACACTGGAAAGTTACAGGCAAAAATGTCTCACAAGCATACTGATATTTTTTGGTATTTCTCTTCTTGTATTTTTTTAATCACAGATAAGATGATTGTAGGTTAAAGGCTAAAGGGCAATTTTGAACTAAATGGAAAACTTTTGTCTTTGAATTAGTATTTCCTTAATTCTCTAATGCCAGGAACATTTTCATTTTGAATAGAATTTTAAAACATACTGTACTTTTTAAAAAGCAATAAAAACACATTTACTGTAGTTAAGAATATGTGAAATAGGTTAAGGTACAAGAAATGATCAATATAATTAGATATTTTCAGCCAATTATTACTGTACAGGCATAATTTTTTTGAATCTAGTTTAATAGTATTATAGAATAGATCTCACACAAAATAATTCAATGGTGTTTTTTATTCTTTTTTAAATTTCATAGGCAGTTATAACAGATTGGAAAAAATTATCTCATGACATTTAATGATGATGAAAAATGTTCTTTGCTATTTTGTTTTTTAATTGTGTTTTAAGTTCATAAAGAACCCACATTGCTGCTATAGCATAATTTATGGTTGTAACAAATATTCCCTGGTCAAGACATTGACTATATGACATCAAGCAGACCTATAATTTTATGCAAAAGTTTTATGAGAAAAATGAACAGGATAACCCAAACAACTGTGGAAGTTGTCAATATCTAGAAATTTGACAATATAGAGACACTATCTACAAATTTGACAGATATAAATGGTATATAAAACTTCAGATGATTATTTCAATGTTTTTAATTGTTGAGATAATCTTCAGGTATAAAGTTATATTTCCCATTCTTCACAAAGGATGAGATCTTTTATTTACAGGGTCTGCTTTCAATAGTAGCACTTCACAGTTATAAGGGGCTTGTTTGCAGGAGCTCTGGAGATTCAGACAATTAAACGCTCCTAGAGCACTGGGCTCACAAAATGATTCAGAAAACTATCAAAAATAGAAGAGGTAAATGAAAAGATTCAAATAGCAGAAGTTCCAAATTCATCAATCAGAGTTTTTGTCATTTTTCCTGGGAATGGTTTAGGACAGAGTTATGAGGCACTGGGACTGGACCAAAAATTGTTCTTTCTTAATCCTAAGAACACATACTTATAGCAGTTAAAGAATTTAGTTATGAACATGTGATTTTTTTACATCACTGTTTTTTGTTCCAGTTTTATTCTAGCCTGAACTCAGAATTGTACTATTTTGGGGGGTGCCTGTGTGGCTTGGTCGGTTAAACGTCTACCTTCAGCTCAGATCATGATCCCAGGGTCCTGGGATTAAGCCCTGCATCAGGCTCCCTGCTCCGCAGGAAGCCTGCTTCTCCCTCTCCCTCTGCTGCTCCCCCTGCTTGTGCTTTCTCTCTCTCTCTCTCAAATATATAAATAAAATCTTTAAAAAAATTAAAATAAAATAAAAAGAATTGTACTGTTCTGAAGCAGTTTTAATTTTAGTTTATGTGAAAGTTTTGTGTTAAAGTATTGTTTTTATTTTGTATTGCATATGATAGTGGGTGGAGGGATGCTATGAAAAAAAATGTATCAGGCAAGCCTAATTGAATTTGGTGATGAGACCATGTGAATAACAGCCAGGAGCTCTCAGTTCTAGCTTAAAGTTTGCCTCATTCTCCTTGTGTGGCCGTGGTGAATCATTCACTTCCCGTTGTGTCTCTTACCTCATCTATCAGAGAGAAAGAATAATATTTACACATTCATATACAGATTACCTATTTCTTGAGGGTAGAGACCTTGTCATCTTCAAGAATTTTTCCCTAGCATTTTTTATAGTGCTGATCATTGGCAGTTACTTGAAAACAATTGGTCTAATATTTAATAAATGAATGAAATGAATTGAGATGCTAGGTGTATAAATTATTAAAATTATAAGTATTAAATAATTATACCATGGTATTATTAAAGAAGACATGTAGATGGATTATGGAGACAGCTGTCCATCCATTTTGATTACTTTGATCAAATCTGAGAAAGTAACTGTATGATTTAGCAGAAATATCATTGAACTGCAGATCAGGAGCCATAGGGTCTAAGAATGGCCTAGAGTCTCACCAAAGTCATGGAGTCTTAGAGTTGAACAGATGGGGATGTTCTCCAAGGTCTTCTTCTTTCACTCATTTTATGAATGAGAAAAGCAGTGGTCACTTATCCATAGTCTTACAGTTACTAATACCCAGTTCTCCTTGTTTCCTCTTCAGAGAACTTCCTTCCAGAACTTGGCCAAGTCCTTGACCATACTAGCCAAATGCCTTCTTCTCTAGGAGGTTGAATTAGGTGATCACCAGAGTTTCTTAGTATTACAATTTCTGGATTATTTAAAGGGGAAAATCTCTTTTTTTGTTGGTTTCTATTTTCTATTTGTATCCCTAGTAAATTAAAACAGTAAAGGATTCTTCAATAATGCCTATTGTCACTTTGCTGACATTTTACTTCTAAATGGAATAACGAACTACAAAAGAACAACAACAACAACTCTATAACACATTTAAAGTGAGAAATAAAAGAGTTTGATTCTGAGACTTCTTTGCCAAGGAATTTGTGTGGCCTTTTCCCAATCCAACTAGTAAAAGGCTTAATCCTGTTTCCAGGCAAAACACTTCCAAAATTGCCAGTGAATGTGGAGGATACAGTTGGAATCACTCCTGGTAACTTGAACAAATTATTCAGCAAATTTCCAGTGCTGTGGGGAGAGAAGACCACAGTAACAAGAACGCCTTTCTTGCCAAATGGGTAAAGCTGGGGGCGGGGGGGCGGGTGCAGAATGTGATGTTAAGAAGGAGAAGAAGCTATTCCAAAGAATTGCCTGAATTCCTTGGGAGAGTGTGGAAAACTCTAACAGTTGTTTTACTCTGGTAATGATTAAGGGTACTTTAGATTTGTTGTGCTTAGAAAGTTAGGTGTTCAAACAGACTGACTATCCATGAACATTTTAAGATAGTATATTTTTTCCTGTCTTTCTTTTTTTAAAGAAAATCCCTTCCAAGAGATTTATTGGTTTTTCAAGGTTCAAACCAAACCTGATCTTTCTGTGAGGGCCCCAACTCTCTGAGGAATCCATATTGTTTACTGTGTATATTTAGTGAGGGAGTAGGAGACTTACCCATTATTTCCTGGTTTCTTACACATTCAGGCAGTAGGCAAGGCAATAAATAGAAAGATGAATCTGAACACCTGCGTCTTACTGTTAAATCTTACTTGGTGAGATTGAGCAAGAGCCTCCTCTAGGTTGGTTTCTACACCTATGTGATTCTCAACCTTGGGGCTCCAAACTCCCTCGAGTCCTTTAGAATGTCAAGGGAATCCAAAAACCTTAATGTATTTTAAATAAAGCTTAGTTGAAATCCATTATGTCCTCCTCAATTAGGGCACAGTGTCTGCATAAAACTGTCTCTTTACTTTTTATGGCAATAACAATAGCAGCTTAATGTGGCCCCACCAGTTGTCCTGTGCTGAGCAGTTATTCTGATAGAAAGTCATTATGTGCGTTAAATTATTTCATTAACAAATATATTTCGGTAGATACAATCTTTTAAGACAAAAGGCATTGGGGGGGAAAGAAGTATTATATTTTTTGAAGGATCAAAGATGGGAACCCATGCACTGGGTCATCTCTAAAGTGTTTCCTGGTCCAAGACTGGAGGTCAGGGATTGGTGAACTTTTTCTGTAAAATGGCCACATAGAAATATTTCAGGTTTTGTGGGCCAAACAATCTCTGTCGCTACTCAGTTTTGCTATTACAGAATGAAAACAGCCATAGACAATATGTAGGTGAATAGATTTGTCTGTGCTCTCATAAAACCTTATTTCTAAAAATAAGCAATGGGTTAAATTTGGCCAGCAGACAATAGTTTGGTGATCCCTCTCTGGTGATCCCTGAAACTCTGAGACTGCTTACTCACCAAGGGAAGAGATACAGAGACAGAAGGAAAGGTAAGCAAGAAGGAATCTGTCTCATGTCTATTAAAGCCTTATGCTTAAGTTTTTTATACCAGGTGCGTTGATAAAATGACATCAGAGGAATTAAGTTTTTAATAAAAATTTTAAACTTTTTTCTTGTCAGTTCAGATGGAAGAATAAACAATGGGGAGGTGGGGGTCATATCAACCTCAGGCACAACCAGACTGGCCAAGAAACACATAGGCCTAGGCTCAAGGGATAGGAATGCTTGCTTATCATTCAAAGAAACCTCTAGGACAAGTAGCTAGCCAGTACTACCCTAGAGATATAATCACCAGATGTACTTAATGGAGTCTCTAACATAAATAATAAAGACATCTATTTTTTTTTTTTCAGATTCTAAGTCTCTTGGGATGGAGAAGTCTGCCTGGGGGGCCAGATGAAGTAGCACTAGAACACCTGTTAGCATGACTCATGGTCCTCCAATCAATGGTGTCTACCTTCTCAGGAGATTTCTGCCCCAAACTTTGCCCTTAAGAACCTTCACTTGCAAGCCATCAGGGAGTTTGAGACTTACAGCTTTAGTTCCCCATTCTCATGGATGATGCTTAACCAATAAATAGCCTATCTTTCTTCACTGCAAAAGCCTGGTGTCTGTATTTATTGACTTGCTGTTGAATTGGGCAGACAAACTCTCCTTTGGTTTGGTTACAATAACCGATGCCCTCAAGTTGTTGTATTTGTCTTCATAGTGTCAAGCCTACATTCATACTAGCCCACATTGAGCACAATAGCTGGATGCAGAATAAGTAGTAGCAGCTTTACCCCAAAGAGCATGCTGCAGGGCTCCAAGCTCAGCTCTCCTTTTGAGATTCCTAACTGGGGCAAGTAGAAGACTCAGTATTGTGGACAGAAAGTCCCAGAAGATGGTTTTTTTCTGTATAGCAGAAGTTCCTAGTTCAGACCAAATATCCATGTTCTGCTCCTTCATTTTCACTAGAACTTCTTGTGTGTAGCTGCAATCATGGCTGCCTGGATTAAATATTTTTGGCCTTTTGAAGCTGGTTTGGTTTCATGACTAAGGTTTGGCTAATGGGAAATAAGCAGAGGTGTTGTGTATGACTTAATGGAAATATTCTGGAAGGGAGGTGGTGTGCTTTTCTTATTCCCTTTTTCCTATCGGCTAAAATGCAGACACAATGGCTGGAGTTGCAGCAGGTATATGGATTATGAGGAGAAAGTCACATGCTGAGAATGACAGAGTTGCAAGTTGAAAGGAACCTGGGTCCTTGATGATTTTGTGAGAGAGAAATCAATGTCTACTTTCTAAAGAACATCATTAGTTTAGATTTTCTTGCTTTGGAACAGAGTTCTAACTGAAACATCCACTTGCTCTCAGAAAAGAGGGCAGTCCTGGCCTCAATTTAGAAATTTATATTCATCTAGGCTTGGGAAAGTCCCTACTTCTATTTTGATTTGAATAGTCTTAGGATTTGCCCTGCACTTCTAAGTCATTCATTGGTCAGGGGACTTTCCAGAAATTGGCTCTTTGACTAGGGGTGGAGGATGAGGGAGCTGTGGTCCCCCTAGCTTGTTATCTCAGATGCATTCATCTGCATCTGAGATCCACAGGGTTGGATTTGGATTTGGATTAAAATGTGTTGTAAGCCTTTGCTGCTTTCTTGTACTACTGTTCATCCAGCTGTAGAGTTTCAAAGGAAAAGGTCAAGCTCTTCCCTTCCATTGGTTCTGTGAGATTTCTTACCCCATTTGTCTGACCTACTAGTTTTTTCTAATAAGCGTCATTTTTTTATATGCAGGTGTTGACATTGTTTTCCTCTTGGAAAAGCCAGGTAAGCATGAGAGTTGTGACTACATAACTCACAAACAAGAAGATCTAGTTCTCTGGAATACAAGAAGGGCTACCCCTATAGACTCTGGAATAAACCACAACTTACTGTACCATTTCCAAAACATGAAGGCAAGTGGGGAGAGAGTGAGTTCAGAGTGAGACAGACTTAGATTTAAGGCCATAGATGTGTTATCAATTCATCCCAACATTTGTATTTTCATTAAGTATTGATTGAGTACTTCTTATATTCCAGGAACTCTTACAGAGGCTAGGGGACTGGTGGCAAACAAGATATACAAATTCACTATTCTCACTGAGGTTATATTCTAATGGGGGTAGACAGAAAACAAAACCATAAACTCAAAAAAAGATGATTTTAGATAATGTATGCAAAGAATAACACAGGGAGTTGTTTGGGAGGGGAAAAATCTAGATTGGGTGCTCTAGATAAACTAAACAGCCTTTATGAATAGGTGATATTCCAGCAGAGAACTGAATGGCAAGAAGCACCCCTCCATCTTGAACTTCCAATGCACAAGCTCTAAAGAAAGAGAGATCTTGGAGGGTTGGAGGAGTAGAAAACAGATCAGAATGGCTGTGGAGCAGTGAGGGAGGAGATAATGGTGGGAAGGAAGCTGGAAGGGGAGAAGATGTTTCATGGAAAGGAATTTGAATTTCATCAAAGAACAATGAAAGCTATTAGAACTTTTTTAGTAGATGATTGACACATTGTATTATAAAATATAATTCTGATGGTCATGTGGAAAATAAAATATAAATGAAATGACTCAGGGGCGCCTGAGTGGCTCAGTCGTTAAGCGTCTGCCTTCGGCTCAGGTCATGATAACAGGGTCCTGGGATCGAGCCCCGCATCGGGCTCCCTGCTCCGCGGGAAGCCTGCTTCTCCCTCTCCAACTCCCCCTGCTTGTGTTCCCTCTCTCACTGTGTCTCTCTCTGTCAAAAAAAAAAAAAAAAAAAAATGAAATGACTCAAACACTTAAATGTAAAATTAGAATTTTTGAAGTACTGATATAGTTTGTTCGTATTAGCCAAGCTAAAGAAAGTTTGACTTGTTCACAAAATGGTGTTTTTCACATTAATTCAACTTGAAAATAAAATAATGAAGCTCTTAACTCTGAGTAGACAAGAGTCTTTATTAATCTAGAAATTAAGATACATCAGGAAGTACAGGCCTATTTAGACCAGTCACTTCCAGCTCAGGAAAAGTTTACAAAGCTGTTTCTGAATTTGAATGCCATTCAAATGCTTTGGACGACTTGCTGATTAATACAAGAGAAATGGCAAATGACATATGTCAGGTTCCAAAGGAATTAAAATATTTTCTGCAATAAACAGGATGCAATAAATGGTAATAGTAATAAAAATAAATTAAGGAAAAAGTTTTGGTGTGTGTTTGGTTTTTGAAAGAAATGGTCCATGATAGGAAACTACGTGATATATTTCCTTGGCTGGCAAAGAGGTGTCTACCTTGCTCCAAGTAACAAAATATGACCAGGTAGCCTAAAAGAGAGTCCCTAAAACACTGCCCACATTCTCAGAGCAAAATGGAGGGATCAAAGACAAACAAAATTATTGAATGTCAGATGATTTCAGGCATATGCGTGCCATGCACTTTTACCAGTTATTTAATTTCACTGAATCTCAACTGTATAAATTTGAAATAATGTTGCCTGCTCAAACATAGCTCATAGAACTCTTTTATGTATGTATGTATGATGAGGTAAAAACATTCTAAAAACCATGTAGCTTAAAAAACGTAGCATATTGTTATTATTACATGTAGTAACAGTGATCATCTCCTTGGAATTAAAGATCCACAATGACATGAAATTTGTTTTATGACATGTTATTACTATACATTTTAAACATAATACTTAAAAAGTACTTCCCAGAGAATGGTAGAAATAATACTAACTTGCATATATTGAGCATTTTCCCTGTGCCAAGCACTAGGCAAGTTTTCATGATTGTAAGGGCACATTCTCACAAAACTAGCTACTGTTGTCCTGCATTACGATGAAGTTGAAACTTAGAGAGGTTATACAGCTTGCCAGGGTGAAAGTAAGTGGTGGTAGTAAGTAGTGACTCCCGAAGTTAAAACCAAAGTGGTCTGACTCCAGAATTCAAGGCCTTAACCAAACTGCCTTCTTGCTTCTCCACATTTTAATCTTTAATTTAATTGTTAGAAAATCATGGGACTGGTCGGTGGTGATACTTAGAAAAATAACTGTTAGTTCAATATAACAAAACATTAAAAAATGTTGTTGCCTGTGACAATCGTGCCTCAAATCTGGTCCAGGCCTGCATGAGCCAGGTCATTCTGGGTGGGGGCCAAGCAAGGACATAGGGTGGGATGGGCTGCATGGAGGTTATGGCCAGGGGCCTTGCTTTTGTTTGGGTGTGGTGGGCCCATCAGGCTTATTACATTATTAAAAATTATTAATTCAAAAACTAGCTAACTAAAAGCAGACCTTGCCTTAAATGCAACAGCAATGACTATGTCATGAAGTAGGATTATGACTAACCCAATATTTAAATCTCTGTACTTGATGTCAGCAAAATAAATGAAAATGAAAGAAAGAGAGAGGATTAAATATGAGTGTTCTCAGTTTAAATACCATTTTAGAAGCATCTGAGGAACCAAACTCTCTTTCCCCAAAGGGTGGCACAGTTCTTCTAGCTAAGCCATCTGACCCTCTGCCCTCAGGAAATGCTTGCTTCAGGACTTAAACAAAGTCCTCTCTTGCTTTTCAGTTTCACCTGATGACTCATCTTGGCTGGAATTTAGTTGTTAGAGGTTGGAGTTGAGTTTTTTCATTAAATAGAAAACTTTAAGCAAATTATTTAATTGAAGAATCTTGAAGAGAATTTAGGAAACTGGCCATGTGGGGAAATTTTGGATGATCCAGTTTTAAACTTGGTTGCAGGAGGGGGAGTGGAATTAGGAGAAAAGGAGACCTGCCCGATGGCCATGGATCAACAATTTTGGAGTGGGACCAAAGCTTCTACTAGAATTGACTGAATATAGGGCATGGTTGCTGATGTGTGGTCTTTTCCACCTGGGCACCAGAACTCCTCATTTCTAACTAGCTCTGTGAGTTAGAAAATGATAAATAATCTGGGCTTAGATTTTTTTTCTTTGAAATTAAGAGACTTAGGATACCTGGGTGGCTTGGTCAGTTAAACGTCTGCCTTTGGCTCAGGTCATGATCCCAGGGTCATGGGATCGAGTTCCATATTGGGCTCCTTGTTTGGCCGAGAGCCTGCTTCTCCCTCTGCCTGCCACTCCCCCTGCTTGTGGTCTCTCTCTCTCTCTGCCAAATAAATAAATAAAATCTTAAAAAGAATAAAATAAAATAAGCTTTAAAAAAATAAAATTAAGAGGCTTGAGCAGATAATATTTAAGCTTCTCTTTTCAGATACATACATACATATATATGGAGAGAGAGAGATCCTTGAAGTACTTTGGCATACTGAATTATGAGCCAGGTTTATATAAAACTATTCTTACTTTGCAAATTTTTTGTTGAACATTGAATACTCTTAAGTATAGCTGAATGTCATAAGAAGATAAAGTTTTTGCTTTGGAAGTTTATACTGCACACATATTCTCTAAGTAGCTTGCTACATATATGAATTGAATGCATGTTTACAAATCACTTTTTTTCAGACTGGGTTCCCTAGACTCTGATATACTTCACCCCTTTCTTTCTGTTTCTGCCCTGTTTGTTCACCTAACTCTTCCCTCTTTAGGATATTGCAAATGTGAATTCTTGTTTGGTCAGCTTGCTTAAAGGAAGATGGATGATTGAGCATAAATCATTGTCCATTTGTTTCACACTTTAGTTTCATTCTGTGAGATTCTTCTGCATTAGTTGGGGGGTAGGGAGGCTGAAAGTGAGGGTAAGGGTATGGGATACTTCCATTTAAATAAACACAGGAAATGTTTTTGTTTTAAATTTTGCAGCTGGTTTGGCTTTTGGTGGTCATAGGTTAATGGGAAATACATGTCTATAAAACTCAAAATGAGCAACATAAATTTAAGATCAGTGCCTAACACTCATTACTTCTTATTTTCCCAATAACTCCACAAGAAGGACTATGAGTATCTTTATTTTACAAATGAGGAAACTAACGCTTACTGAGTTACATAAATTGCCTCCGGTTGCACCATCAGCGATTGGCTAAGCTGGAGTTGTAGCTTGGTCTACTGGCTGTAAGGTGGGCACACCATGGCTCTGCCCTCCTGAAGGTTATCCACAAATGCCCTGTCCATTAGGTCAAGGATCAGAGAGAGAAGACATCATCTAATTATTGTCATCAGTGGAACTTCAGCTTCCAAACCATCATATCAAGGAATTTTGGAAAGAAATACTTAATTTTTTTCCTGAATTATAAGAAGGCAATGATTTATATCACTTATTTGACTAATAATATTCTTACTTGGTTTCCCCACACAATTAATGATATTGTTTCTTCAAATGTTTGGTTGAATTTCGTGGTATGATTATGGAAAAGAATCACTTCTCATGTCTCATTGATATTAACATGGGAATGAATTCACTTTAACCATGAAACATTCTGAGGCAAAAGGGCATATTAAGAGAATTAAATTCAACCCTGGCTTGCCCTCTTGTTACTTTTGGCTGTTAGTGACAATTTATCTAGGAGTAAAAACACATATGCCTTACTTATTTCAAGTAACCATACTAAATTAATGGTGTTATAAAATGCCCCAGAAGCTTTTTTTTTTTAGTTCTAAGATAACCTTTAAAATTTGATTCTGGCCCTAGTCACCAGTTATTAATTGCTTTTAACTTTCCTTTCTGATTTGTATTCCTTCCTCATTTTGAAGTCTAGTTTCTTAAGGAATGAACTTAAATATACATCATCAGTGTCCAAGACTTTCTTGATATTTAATGATGACTCATCTGCCATTTAACACATGAAAAATCTATGCATTTTGGACTTCTTACTAAGAAATATAAGTACTCCTTAATAGAATATGACTAGCAGAGCCCATTTAAAAATGCCATTCAATATGTCCTCAGTAGCAAATCAAAATCAAACGATTCCAGTGTCAAGGATGTCCCTTTTCATACTCTATTATGTGATTGATGATTTGAAAGGGAACAATTTGTTTTTCTCAGTCAACGAATGTTATATTTACTTTGAGCTCTTAGTGCTTTATGAAATCAGACAAAAGAAATGACTGGGTTTTGTCTACTACTGTACTTTCCAGGTAAATGCACTACATACTAATTTTTAAAAGTGAATTGTCCTCTAGACAGTTTTTCTTATAACTTTTAGTACACAAAGTAACTTTTCTGGGTAGTATCCCCCCAGGAAAAAATGAGAAAGATGTGTGAAAAGGTTGTTCCTTACATGATAGGATGTGCATAAATAGGAACAGACAGATGAAAAGTAGCAAAGGGGCACATTTTGTCCTGAGCACTTCTTCTATTTTTAAACCTCTCATCTACATCATTTGAAACATCAGCCATCACAGGCCTTCCCTGGGTAACAGGACCACTTGGTTCATTCTGATCAGGAGTCAGCCATAGACAGTGTCACATGCTCCGAGTGAGACTGTCATTCATCCTCTCCTTCCCTTCTCCCTGCACCCCTGTGTTGGTCCTTTTTACGACCTTCTCTTTGCTAACTTCCAGTGCAGTTTGCCCTGGGTGAACTTTTCCATATGGGGTCATTTTTGGCTACTAGACTGAAAACAGCGTTCTTCATTTTAAATTTCATCTGATCCAATGGTGCCTTGTAGAAGCAATGCCTTAGTGGTGGAATTTTAAATATCCTGGAGAAGAAGCAGGAGAGACGATTTTAAAACGCAAAGCCTTCCTGTTTCCTCTACTCAAATTATATCGGAAATCACCATAGCAAGCTGATCAATTCCAATAATTTTAATCTCCCATGTGGTTTGCATTTTAATTAATTCATGCATTCAACAAATATTTGCTGAATGCTGACAAAAAGCCAGGCACTGTCCTGGGTGTTGGGCCAACAACAATGAACAAGATAGGTGAGGTTTTTACCTTTGTGGAATTTATAATCTGACAATGTAGACATTGATGCATGTGCCAAGTAAGATATATCTGATGCATATGATGAAAGGTGAAGGACAGGTTGCTATGGGAACACATGACAGAGAGAGCTAACCTACCTGGGGAGGCAGAGAAAGACTCTGGGATGAATAAGTCAAAAACAAGGACTGACCAGGTAAGTTAGCCACCCGACAATGCCCCACATGCCTGCCATCTCATTACCCGAAGACACTTCTCTGCTTTCTGTCAGCCTGTTTCTGTCATTCCTAACCTAATGATGGTTGGCACGGGAATGAGAACAATCATACCCTTTGCTAAGGACTAACATTTATTCTCACTCTTTATTCTTGATTTAGTTGATTTGGTATGTGCCTTATTAAAACGTAGAATCTTAGGGCATTATTTTTAAATATGGCGGATCTTCTGGTCACAGTTCTCATTAGTCTGCCATGAAACTGAAGGTTTGGGAAATAGATAAATACTTGGAATTATAAACGATTCATACACAATTGGGGCTGAGATGGAAAGAACGCTTTACAAAATACTCAGAATAATTACTTAATATGACTAAATAGTTCAACAACAAAATTCAGAAAAGAAGGGATTTTTAAATGACCTGGTAAGAATTATAATTCACTTTGTATCAGACACATCACACTAAAAAAACACATAGGCGAGAGCACACACCCCCATAAATTCTTTCAATGGCTGTGTGTTTCTCAGAAGGTTAGAAGAGTGCTTTAGTAATAGGAGTGTGTAGAACATTGTGCTGTTCGATTTTTGTTTTGTAACAAAGTCAATATTTATTAAACACACTTTCTGGATGGTCAGGTTTTAGGCACCCTGCCACATACTAAAAACAAAGAAGGACCCGAGACAAAAGCAGCTCTGCTTCTGGGCTGCTGGCAATACATTTTTATTGTTTTCCTCACACTCAAAGTGTTTTCAGTGCTCTAAAAACTACTAGATATGCTATTTTATTGCAGAGGCCCTTCAAAACATAATTTGAAAAATATAGCATATAAAATTTCGTCATCTACTTCTTCTTAAGTGTGCCATAAAATTCCCTCAAGTTCAACTGGGTATGGTTTTCGCTTGACCAACCCAGCCAGCAAGCACTCCACTGCCTTGCCATCACGTGGAAAACATGCATTGTTTTATAAATATTGCCATTGAGAAGTGAGAAGTAGGAACTGTTGAAAAGAATTGTATCATCCTCGGCATTTATTTAAGTTGTTCAATAATTGAAATTAAACAAACGATTAATGTATAAGAATGTTTTTAGTAATCATACAGATTTTGAAGTGCTTATTTATTTAAACAAATATGTTATGTGTCTCTTCACATTGATATACTTAGTAAAACATTTGTTAAGTCTAAGAAGTATACAGATAACCAACCCATGAGAAAGACCACTGAGAAACCATAGAAGCGCCCTTGAAACAGAAGCTAGGTTGACCAAGAAATGAAAAAGAAACTATGACAGTAAAGATGAACAGAAAACACTGAAGAAAACAAAGATTGAGAATGAGAAGAATAAATACCCTGTGATTAATGAAACAGAAGCACTAGATACAAATCATCAGAAAGCTTGAATCGGCTTGAAAGGGTGGAAGACAAGAGTAGGTGTTTAGCTTCTGTGCACTGCAAAACAATATATCAGCATTTGAGACAAACATTAAACACGAGTGTGAATATAATACCATTTAATAAAAACTACTAAAATAAGCCAAGACTGTGCGTGGTACACTGGAAAAGTTAGTTTTTCCATCAAGCACATATGGATATGGAGTCTACCAAATTGGAAAAACACAAACAAGACAAGACTTTGTTATACAAGCTAAAGCCTTAAAAGTCAGGTATTATGACTATAATGTTTATAAGGAAATCAAAATGGGTAATTCAAGCCTTCGTAAAAAAGCCACAAAACTTTTTTATTCTGGGGAAGTGCATTTATGTATCCATTTCTTTAAGTTCAAAGCCTACTCATCATAGTTATTTGTATTGTTAAAAGGAACTCCTCTGAAAAGCACTTACTGAGAGGATGATAGTATCCATGTTGTGCTCAGTCCTTGTACATTCTGAGCTGAATGCCAAGCCCACATCAGTACGTTGTCAGTTACTAAAGTTTTGTGTTTTTTTTAAAGATTTTATTTATTTATTTGACAGAGAGAGCGCGCGAGAGAGGGAACACAAGCAGGGGGAGTGGGAGAAGGAGAAGCAGGCTTCCTGCGGAGCAGGGAGCCCGATGCGGGGCTCCATCCCAAGACCCTGGGATCATGACCTGAGCCGAAGGCAGACGCTCAACGACTGAGCCACCCAGGCGCCCAAGCCACCCAGGCGCCCTAAAGTTTTACTCAATATTTAGAGAGAGGGGCCAAAGAGATAAATGTGAAATCGGAGTGATAGCTTATTCCCAGGAGAGAACACTATTTTTGGAAGTATAAAAGATCCTCAATGGATAAATATTATTTTAAAGATGCTGAACAGTCTTGGTGTATTAGGATGTTTACATCCTAGAACACGTTATAAAAATTGAAAATAAGATGAATTTTAAAAATTAATTTTTATATTAAAAGCAAATTTTGAACACAATATGAAAATATGGTAAGCTAATGTGAGCTAAATGTTGGATTTATTTGAATATTTATAATAAAGTATGCTTAGAAAAAATAGGGTGAAGATCTAGATGCCTTCTTTGATAAAAAGATTTCTAAATGTGATAAATAAAAGGGATTATTAAAAATAAAATAGAGACATTATGTGTATCTGAAATTATGTATGTTACTTTATGTTGGAGGAGGTAATCAAACAGGCATGACCACATCTTGACCCGAGAGCTAGACCCAGGCAACCAGAAGCCCCTCACCTCCTACCTCCCATCTTTGAAATATACATTTTGCCCACCGTTCCCACAGTGGGAGCTGTTCCAAGGATGCTGCCTTGAGAGAGAATGGTGTTGTTGAGACCACCGGGACTGAATACATGGCAAAACCCAGTTAAGGCCTCTATATAAAATTTTACGATTCTGGTGGGCAGGTCTAGATCTCTCATGAGCCAGGCCCTCTCCAAAGTCTGTATCTTTTGTTTGCTTGTTTCTTTCTTTTTTTTAATTTTTAGATTAAATTAAAATTTTAAATTTAAATTTAATAGTTAACATATAGTGCAATATTAGTTTCTGGAATAGAATTCAGTGATTCATCCCTTACACATAACACCCAGTGCTCATCACAAGTACCCTTTTTAATCCCCATCACCCATCCAACCCATCATCCACCCACCTCCCTCCATCAACCCTCAGTTTGTTCTCTGTTGTTAAGAGTCACTTGTGGCTTGTTTCCCTCTCTCCTTTTCTTCTTTTCCCCTTCCCATACATTCATCTGTTTTCTTTCTTAAATTCCACGTATGAGTGAGATCATATGGTATTTGTCTTTCTCTGACTGACTTATTTCACTTAGCATAATAAAATCTAGCTCTGTCAATGTCGTTGCAAATGGCAAGATTTCATTCTTTTTGATGTCTTTTGTTTCATTCTTTTTGATATCTTTTGTTTCTGTCTGGACTATTTTTTTCTGAGTTTGAACTCTAAGAAGAAAAGCACCATCACTTTTTACTCCACTCAGCGCAATGCTTTGTAGGTAAAAGCCAGTTACTCTGAGAAGAAAGCTAACTCAAGTAAGATTAAGTGTTGTGAGGAAGAAGCTACATACCTCCTTTTAAGAAATATTTAATAAGTATAGGAAGTATAGATGTGTGAGGCACTAGTTAAAATAGGAAAAAGTTAGTTTTAGAATAGGCAGGTGCTAATTTTTATTTTAGAATAAGCCAAATAAAACAATCTATAAAACTCATGAATTTAATGCCTGGTATTGGCCTCAAGCATTCTCTAGATCAGGGTTGGCAAACTGGTCAAATCTGGTCCACAGTGTCTCTTTGCAAATAAAGTTTTAGTGGTACATAGCCTTGCCCATTTGTTTGTATATTGTCTACAGCTGTTTTTACACCAAAATGTCAGAGTTTGAGTAGTTGCAGCAAAGACTGAATGACCCAGAAATTTGAAAATATTTACTATCTGACACTTTACAGAAAAAAGCCTACTCTAAAAAAATGTACTCTATTTCTCCTTTTATGGTCATCAATAGGCCAATTTCTGTTATTCCAGGACAGTGGTCCAATAGAAGCTCTTCAGAATTATATAAAATTGTGCAAGAGAATCAGATTTATAAGCTGAGCATGACTTATATTGCTTTTTACTACCAGCAGTGAGTTATGTGATATATGACCTCAACAAAACTCTGCAAAATTCTTGGAACCCAGACCCAGGGAGCCAAGTGTTTGTAAAAATACAAAATTCAGAGAAATTACGTCACTCATTATGAAGCTAAATATTTCAGAGAAATACCTTTGTGACTTGTTTCACGAATTCAGCTAGATATAATGATTACAGCCTAGGGCAGCAATCTGTTTTAAAAACAACAACCCATGAGTACATCTGCTTTTAATTGTGAATGATTTTCTAGGTGAGCGTTTATATAACAAATGACCTGATACTTGCAAATATCAATTTCATCTAGGACTCAAGTAGAAAAAAAAAATAATAGCTGTGCTACAATTGCAGAATGTACATTTCATAGGTTTGTACCTGATTTGGGCTTAATCCATCAAAAATCATCTTCTTGTCTAAATTATCTGCCTTTCCAACCTATGCTTTTTTTTTTAATTGTCCATTCTAATCTTTATATTCCTATTCTTTGTGTATCTTTCTATTCTTTCTATTTCTACAACCTCACGTCTGAGCTTGGTATATAGGTTATAAGATAAAATAACAACACAATCCTATATCAAATTATATCAAATATAAATTAGTATAGCTTATACAGGGCATGTAAATATTATCTAATACCCTCACCAGCCCCTTGAGATAGAGCAGATAGCTTCAATTTGGATGTGGAGAAACTGAAGTAGAAAAAAGGTAAATGGTTTGTCTACAGTTAGATAATAAAAAGTAGAATTAGTACAAAAAGGAGGTCCTTTTAATCTAAATCCAGGCTCATGTCACTGAAGTGATAGCCTTCTCAGAGAATCAGGTTATTTTTAATCTGTGAAATAACACAACATACAATCATTATGTTGATTACTATTATTGTCATTTATAAGGCAGTGGTTGGTTTTCACACTGTGGACAGGGGCTAAAATTTGAGGATTGATAGGATTACAACAACTATGTTAAAAATATTTGTATAACTTGTAACCATTTTAATTAGGCACTGTACTTGATTTTCACAGAACTTGTTTAGGGTTTCTTTGAAAGAATCAGTGGGTTGGATAGGAACATTATAGGAATTTCATTTGTATACTATTTCATTATCTCTATAAGACATATTGGATAAATTTGCAAGATAGAAGCAGTTGAAGCAAGATTTTTAGGGGTAAGGGTGAGACACAGAGACCAATGATATTTATATTGTAAGCTCATTTCATACATAAGTTGGTATACCCTTCTTTGTAGCCTTATACTGTACCTCTAAAATTTTTTTATGCTCCTTTATCAGTAAAAAATACTTGAGCATGTACCTGTTGTGCATGTTTTTAAAATCAATACATATATTTGATTAGTTTATAATTTGTGTATGTATTTTTATTCTAATACACTGTAAATTTTAAATAAAAATGAGATGGAAACTAAAAATAATATGAAGAAATGATTTTAAATTAATTTTTAATTTTAGTTATTTGTAGTCACCCCTTTTCCCCCCACCAAAATAAAAACAAAAACAAAAACAAAGCTGAGTTCACACAGGCTGGTGGGCTGGGTTTTTTTGGGGGGGGGGTTAGGAATGTGATTAAATGTAAGTCAGTATTTTTTCCCTTGATTTCTATGTAATTCCTCGTGACACTTAACTACTACTGGCTATTATGGTGGCCAAATGTATGCAAATCCAAATAAAACAAGTGCATTATTGGCTATGTTTACGGGTTGGCAAACTGGTCAAGCTGAGTCACAAACTAAATAAAAGGGTTGTTTGGTAATTTGATTAGTAAATTTATATAGTCCTCAAGGTCAACTGGTTATTCATACAAAACAATTGGATTTTGTACAATTTTAATAATGAGTTCAAAATTCAGTCACAAACTAAATAAAAGGGTTGTTTGGTAATTTGATTAGTAAATTTATATAGTCCTCAAGGTCAACTGGTTATTCATACAAAACAATTGGATTTTGTACAATTTTAATAATGAGTTCAAAATTCACTGAAACCCCTCATTTGAAAAAATTTTAAATGAGTCAGAAAATTTTAGATCCAGGTGATTTTTTCCAAAGTTTTTAAACATTGCACACTTAAATCATATAATGATGGAAACTTCTCCAATCGTCCATTTTCAAAATACTCTTTCCACAGCAGAGATTTCTTTAGAAAAGTGTTACTTTTTCATTCATTTAAAAATTGTCTTCTTTACAATAAAGAAATCAAAGAATATCTTTTAATTTTTTTCCCCAGGTACATCCTAAGTGACATCAGCTTATGAGATCATTACTCTCTACCCCCTCCATCCCATGGGGGCTAACAAAGACAGGAGAAGTCAGCTCTGCCACTTTGGGATGGATCACTTAGGCTTATAGGTGCAATATTATATTCAATTCCCAGTTTCTTAGAAGGATATTTTATAGACTTTTTCCCATTTTTAAAATAAGGATTACTTGAATTAAAATTACATAGTATAGTCCACTTAACTGCCTTCCTTGAAGGCTCTGTGACTTCCACTTTTCCTTCAGGATAGTTCTCCGTTTCTGTTACAGAGGTCTGAGTAAGCCTGACAGCAACAAGCTTTATATTAGTATTAGCTGAGCTTAATTTTATTTTATTTTTGCATAACAATGAAATATACATCGTGGCTCCCAAATTTGCTTTTTTTGTTCCAGTCTAGTGGATGAGCATGTCTATCAGTGCTTGCCTACAGTCCACCGTGGAGGAAATGTGGATGCCGTGAGACATCGCAATTGACGATCAAGCATTTCAAATGCAGAAGTCTCCCAAATTGGATTATTCAAGGGTTGGAACACCACTTCAATTAAGGTATGAGTCTGGGGCTTATGAAACATTAGGTCCCAGGGCAACATTTTATGCCCCCACTCTGCTACCCTTTTGAGTCATGGCAGGAGCTTTGGTAGCATTGGAGTTTGTCATACCTCGGAGCCTAGAGTATTTGAATGCCTTGTTTTACCCTAGGATCTCTGTGTGACAGCTAGAGAAAATGAGCCCTGACTTTTCAAAAATACTTACAGCAAGATAATGTCCAAAAGGTGCTAACGAACAGGACCACTGACTTCACTTAATGCTCTATTAGACCAGGCTAATGAACACATAAAGTCATCATGGCTCTCTGTCAAAGTGAACTTTATTTGAACCTGTTTCAAAGCCAACACACCAGGGGCTGACATGGACGCATAAAATTTTGATAATTTAGACATTAAAATGAGCCAGATGCCCTTTTATTAAGTACATACTTCATATTCTGAGTGCAATCAGCATTAAAAGAGGTGAGCAGGGGTGGGGAGCATTCAAAACAACAACAGGAACAGTGTAGTTGGTGGTGCAGCAGTTTTAGTTCTTGGATTTGACCACAACCTGTCTTTGATTCTGGCAATTGAAATTATTTTATAGCAAATTATTAAATACATATGTCTCAGAAGGCATATAGTCATAAGATGGAAGAAGCCTGTGTCCCTGAGTCACCCACTGGGAGATTCCACAGGAAACACCCCGTTGGACTCTGATGGATCCCATATGGACGTCCAGTGGATTGTGCTAAGCCACTGCGAGTTGTCTGGTTAAGCAGCAAGACCATGCTAGCTGGTCTGATATACCTTGTCCTGCTCCCCTTCTCCTCCATGAACTGGTACTGTGGCGGTATCACATACAAGAGAAGAAATGGTCCATTCTACTTAAAGAGATGGAAGATACTATCCCTGAGCAATAGCCTCAAAGTCATAAAGTGGAGAGCAGCCCTGTGTATGTTAGGACAATTCCTCTAAAGAGAGATTTGGCTTTTTTTTTAAGTTATAAAACACCTTTCAGTTGATAAAATTGATGTTTTATGTAGAGTAATGTGAAGGACAATAAAAGCCCTTCCCTTCCCTTTCCAAAAATGCCCTCTCATCTTTGCTTTGATATGGTATACAAAGGCCCATTTGGCTTAAGAGATTATCTTCAGAAGTCTGGTACTAAAGTATCTATTTGAACTAAAAGGGAACAAAGATATGTGGACTTCCCTTTTTCTCTAAAATGGTGCTGCATCTGTTCACCTACACTATGCGAACATGGCACTTTGGGAAGCCATAGTAGGATCCTAAATGTATCTAAATGCTCCAGTGGGATTTCTCTTCATTAACATCCACATAATAAGCCCGACCTTGGGGCACCTGGGTGGCTCAGTCGTTAAGCGTCTGCCTTCGGCTCAGATCATGATCCTGGAGTCCCTGGATCGAGTCCCGCATCCGGCTCCCTGCTCAGCAGCGAGCCTGCTTCTCCCTCTCGCACTCCCCCTGCTTGTGTTCCCTCTCTCGCTGTGTCTTTCTCTGTCAAATAAATAAATCTTAAAAAAAAAAAAAGCCCGACCTTTCAGTCTACACTTTGTGAGGGGTCTCCACTTCTCTCAAATCTCTGGAATTTCACAGGATTATATTTACTCCTCACTCCGTATTTCGGATAACGCTGAGTTATCACTGGTGCTGACTGTTGCCCCATTTCCTTGGTTGTCCTCTTCACACCACTCTCAATGCCATTCTTCCCACTTCTCTTCCTTAATTCCTCAAAATGACAATGTAAAGGTTTTGAGTGGATCAGACTATGAAAGCAACAGAGATAGCTTGGCCTTGCAGCCTTATGGGTGGAAACCTCACTTTGCATCCTTATAGAAGTCCAAACAACAAAACAAAACAAAGGACAGCAGCAGCAACAAAGCAGACCTCTGAACTCTAGTCTGCCAAAGAAATGGAAACTCTAAAATTTCTTTGAAATTGCTGACTCTCTACCACGAACAGTTTCGTTCCTGTATTTTACAGTGCAGTCCCTGATGATAGGAAGACATTCGTGGCTATGACGTTCCTGGAAGAAAATTGTTGTTTTCCATTATGAGTAGAGGAAGTCTAAATGTGCTAATATGGTTAAACTTGGGAAGTTTCATCAGGAAGTACTTGTTTATTTTTTATTTGGTGAGTCAGTCTTCCGAAGTCTAGACCCCTTGTCAACCTTCTTTGCAAATAACTGTCTTTTCCAAATGCTTTATCTCTGAGTATTAGAGAACAGAGAAAGCTTTTCACACATTTAAGTTAAGAGAAATGAAGGAGCATTTTTTTTTTCTCCTCTCTGACCAGGAGTATATGTTTTCTAAAATACATATGGTGGCCAAGCCTACAAACATTAAATTGAAAGGTCTTTGTGAAACCTTTTTATGTGAATAAATTTATGCTAATTAAAATCAGAAAATAATTTTCTTAAAGTTAAAGTTGAATCCAGCACTGTCACCTGCTAGAGTAGCAGAAACTTTAATACAAGATGATTGTTATATGCAAGAAAAGAAGATAAAACAACTACTCAGAAATTCTTATATTATGTCTCTCAGTGTAATTTGGCCTAAAGCCCTAGCAATATGGGCAAATCTTCTCAGGATCTTAAATGTGATTGCTGCAGAAATAGGCCATATGGTACTCCACTAATGAAGAAACAGGAAACCAGGCTGTGATCTCAAGCTCATGAACATGAAGACAGTTCCTGGCAGCTTAATTTTTGTTGTAGCCCTGGTTGGGCTCCCCAGTTATATGTGAACAGAAACAGAATTTTCCAAATGAAGACAAGTGCACACTGCTGGATTGTCGGGTCCTGTCATCTGTTGTGCATTTTTCATTATTTTAGAGTCTCCATTTTAGACAGGCTGCCTTAAATCAATTTTAATCTGCAAGGATTACTACATTAAAAGCAGCAGCTCTATTAAGTCAAATGTGCAATAACAAAGTTATCTGCTTTCACAGGGAAGGGGCTATAGGAAGTGGTCTTATATCTCTAAAAACCAAACCATTAGATCTTGATTTTATCTCAGAATGAAAAAAAATAGTGAGAACAAAAGGGAAATAACTGGCAAGTGAACCTGCTTCCCATTTGAACAACCTAGATCCTTAGAGACATGGAATTCTGGTTCCACTGGGCCTTTCCCTGAATCCCTTCAATACAAGGAAGGGATTCAGGATTTGGATAGAGAACTCTCAATGAGGCCAGTGTTGGACCAACTTCTAATAAGATTATTTTTATATGGGGTGCCTGGGTGTCTCAGTCGTTAAGCGTCTGCCTTCGGCTCAGGTCATGATCCCGGGGTCCTGGGATCGAGCCCTGCGTCAGGCTCCCTGCTCAGCAGGAAGCCTGCTTCTCCCTCTCCCACTCTCCCTGCTTGTGTTCCCTCTCTCGCTGTGTCTCTCTCTGTCAAATAAATAAATAAAATCTTTAAAAAAAAAAGATTATTTTTATGTTTCCTCTATGATATTCAGTTCTGAATAGATCCCAGTATTATAAGTTAGAAGTGGGGAAATGGTCACTGGATTATGGTTTGTTTGTTTTTTTCCCTATTACCCAACTCTTTGAAAGGGGTCCTGAAAGTAGAAAGGTATCTTTTCATTTGTCTCTGATGAAGTGGAAAAGGATTCTAAGTTTTTGGAAAACTTGGTTCCTTCTAGAAAAGAAGCAGTGATGCCACAACAAGAAAATGAGGAATTGCTATGTAGTAACGGGAACAAACAAACTGGTACAAGGTTCCTTGTGGGATGATTTACTCAGTTGACTCTTGTCTTCACCATTCATGCTCTTCCTACCCATCCAAAGGAAGACACAATCAACCTTATTTATGTCTTCCCTTGCTGGCTTAGTTCCAGTGATGCCAAAAAAGTTGCTCAATTTAGTAAACTCGGGGAAACATATTACTAAAACCATTTTGATATATTATTAGATATTCAGTTGATTGAGTATTTATGTTTCAATTTTCAACTGGATTCAACAGTGTGTTTTCTCACACGGAGAGAGTATTACTGAGAAGTAAATTGATTTGATTTCAAATGCCAGATTTGTGACCTGAAAGCAACGTGGAGGTCAGTAGAAGAAACAAATCTCTGATCCCAACGCCTCCTCTTTTTACAGTCAGCTCACTGTTCTCTTTTGTTTTTTCCTCACCTCCACCCAAAGGTACAAAATGCTTTCCTAAGGCTTCTGGTTAACCCAAGCATGCCGTTCGAGCTGGCCTCCCTACAGGAGTGCTGAGGCCCTGTGCTAGTCCAGTGCCCCTTATTCTTCTACATTCTACTCTTGATGTACATACTTAGAAAGAAATTGATGTACTTAACATGTTATTCACTTAAGGAGTGTTTAAAGTTAAACAAGAGACATATTAATCTTATAATCAAATGAAGCTCTAACAGTGAAATGTTGGCACCTACAAATCTAAGGAGAGCTAATTTATAGAGGGATTGTCTCATTGAACCTTAAAATCCCAAACATAGATGGTTTTCTTTACCTCCTACAAGGTCATCACAGGACAACACTCAGATCGATTCTTAACGCAGTTTATTTATCTCCCCTCATCCAGATCTGAGTGCCTAGTTAGTCATAAATTACGTGTACAAACTTTCAATGCTTATTAAAGCCCAGCAAAAATCAGTGTAATTGATGAATTAAAGACCCACTGCCTTCTAAATTTTAACTGGCAACAAAATTCAATGATCTTGGGTATTTGGTCCCAAGAATGGTAAGAACTACAAAAACTATTCTGAGCTTGGGTAGGTCATGTATAAGCCTTGCTGTCTGCACATTTACATGTCACATTTACAAGAGTTTTGTTTTCCTAGCATTCTCCTTTGATTTCCATAACTCTTTTTTTCCCAGTTTTATTGAAAAATAATTAACATGCATCACTGTATAATTTAAAACCTAACGGCATGATTATTTGATTTACATAAACTGTGAAATGATTATCACAATAGGTTCAGCTAATATCCTTCCTCTCATACAGATATGATATAAGGAAAAGAAAAAAGTACAAATAACTCACATCATCAACTGGGATAACTCTCATCACTGGGAGAACTCTTGGGATCTACTCTCAACAACCTTCCTGTATTTCGTACAGCAGTGTTAACTCTAGTCATCATGTTGTACTTTACATCCCTGGTACTTATCTTAAACTGGAAGTCTGGTTTTCTTACTCTAAGAAAAAATGATCTTATGATATAACTTATATACTCCTGTTAGCAAACCAAAGGGAAGCCAGTTCAGCTCTTTCCTAGGTATAAAGGAACAGAAAAAAATTCCCAAGCAGTCATATTTTGAAGTGAATCAAGGCTATGCTTTTAAAATTGGTAAAAAGCAATCCAGTCCAATTTTACAATTGAATGTCATTTAGGATTGAAGTCATTTTCATTTCATGATCCTGGGTCATGGATTTTCCCATCAATGTGCTATTACAGAAAAAAAATCAGTTACAGTTTAGCAATAGCTCTCCATTCTCAGTACTCTGATGAGAGATCACGTTGTATAAAATTGGCATTTTCAGGGACTCCTGATAAATGTAAGTTCTCTGACTCAAGGCTGGAAATCTATAACAACAGAGAAGTATTTCTAATTTCTAATCTACCACCAAGGGAAAAGAATTGCGAGGATGAATGGTGGTATTGGTAGTGGACTTCTTCAGTTTTATTTTTGCATGTGTATGTAGAAAGTTCATATCATTGCATTAATTGAGATTAGGCTCAGTTGCAAGTTATAGAAAACCCCAATAACAGTGGCTTAAATAGAATGGAAAATTATTTTTTCATTCAGGTAAAAGCTCAGAGGCAGGTGTCGAAGGTATTCCAGTATCAAGGACTCCAGATTCTTATGGCATATTGCATTAGAATGCCATTTCCAATGTCATCTTGAGAGCCAAACTGGCTGCTGAAGATCCAACCATTACATCTGCGTTACAGCACTCAGGAAAGAAGGCAAGAAAGACTATAGTCTTTCCCTATAGGGCAACTTTCCTCCACTTCTACTTTTACATCAGTGGTCACAATATAGCCAAATGGAGGTACCTACGTGCAAGGAAGGATAGGAATGTAGTCACTGTTATTGGGAATAGCTCTTCAGCTAAGACCTGGGGTTTAGCAGCAGGAGAGAATGAATATAAGAAGACAACTGGAAGTCTCAATTCCATGTATGTGTGACCTTGGGCAAGTTACTTTTCTCAAGCTCAGTTTTTCACCTATATAAAGAGGCTGATAGTTCCTACTTTTTGGAGTCATGGGCAGGATTATTATATGAGATAATATATGTAAACACCTTTGCAAAGTATCTGACGTGACAAATTCACAACAAGTCCTGTTACTGCAATAGACAGCATTTTGGGGCATTTTTAGCAATGGTTCTTTACATCTTAGAGATCCAATAATGATAGTTAACTAAGAACGGCTCTGCCACATAAATAAAACCGGTTCCAGGCTAGCCTAGCTACCCACACCATACTTCTAACTACACTCCTAGATTTCCCTGTGATCCTTTCATACCAATATGACCTCAGGAATAAGAAGAATATTTTTCACATTCTAAAACATGATTTTTTTTTTCAAAGACATAGGAAGCAGTCTTAAAGAGGATGAGAAGCAATGAAGCATTTAGTAGTAAATCACTTATAATAATGTTAGTCCCTCACAAGTCTTAGTGTTAGCTATTATCATTATTATTGTTAGTAGTATCATTATTATCATCATAAATTTAGTGGAGAAATTCTATGTCAGAATGTGTTTGGAAATGTCTCATCCAAGAGGGTTGAAATTAGAGATCATAGCTCTAAAACAATAGGAACGAATCTGTCAGGGTTAAGCCAGGAAAGCAGAGCCACTCTGAGTATTTGGGAAATAAGAGATTTATTATAGACATTGGATCTTAAAGAAATGGGGGAGGAGCTCGGGAAGGGAAGATCTGGAGCAGAGAGTAGGGATCAGGCACAGAGTCACTAAGTTCATCTGTCAAAACCACGGGCAAGATTGGTGAAGTCAGAGCTTGAAGGTTAATAGAGAAGCTAAGCATACCCAGGCTACATAACAGGTGCAGAGGGGGATGCCATAGAGATGTCTACAAGAAGCTCTCAACCTCTGTGTGGTCATTGCCAAGCATCTGTTTGTGGGCCTGGAACAGTGGTGTGCAGCCCGATGCTCGGTTCGGAAAGCAAGCTGATCAGAGAGCAGGGAGGAGGAGGGACGACCTGGGATCTGCTAGGCACCTCTGCACATGAACATCACTATTACTTATCCCAGAGTCCTTCAACAAATCGCAGCCACTAATTATCTTTCCCCTTCCACGTTACATCTAGAACCACACAGAGAAGGAGATTCAGAAAAATATAAATCCCAACTTAACCAAACAGGTGTAGCTCAATCCAGCACAGGGATTAAATAAATAAAAACTTGTTTTTTAAACTAGAAGGTCACATTATGTGGCAAAATTTGCTCTCCTTCATGTCAGTATTTATTTAGTACTTTTAATTTTTTATATACTTTAATATTTGTTAACGATGTTACAGAGAATTATCCTCAGCTTGGAAATAAATAAGCAAGATGATTGTGTAACATTTTAACATGAGGCCAAAGTATTATCCAACACACCTGACTCCCTTGGAAAATGGAACTTTCATTGTGGTAATCAAAACTGACTAGGACCCAAGCACTGCATAGCTCTGAAATATAGAATTTAAGTTGTAGAAAACTGATAAGATACAACGATTTGGTTTTCTTTTGTCAGAGTAAATGACTTCCACAGTCACAGTTTTATTGTTCCGTAGAATATAATCTTATCAGCATTGAATTCAGTGATCTGATCTCAGCACCATTCTTCACTGCCCATATACAATTTCTATTTTTTATTCTACCGGTTCCCTCATTAATGAGTCAAACAAAATTGTTGTGTATGCTCACTATCTCTGTGTATGACAATTATGTTTCTAACATTTTGAAAATTACACTTCGACAATCACCACAAGGCTATTATTATCTTAATAAACAAGAGGAGTTTTCAAAGGCTGATAACACGCAAGGTAGGTAGGACTAAATGTGGGGAATCTGAGAATATCAGCACTGAGAATCTCACTGGAACGGTGAAGGGGAGAAAGGATGCAATTGCAAAGACATTTAGCAGGAATCAGGAAAACAGGAGTGTTTGGAGAAAATCTAAGCCCTAGAGAATGAAGGGGCAACAAAGCAGTCACCTAATTCAAAGTGAGCCTTGTTCCAATGTGCTGCTATAAATTTGGAAAAGTGGGACTCATAGGATATAATTAGAAAAGTCTTTTCTCCATTTCTCATATGATCTTGCCCATCCCTGAGCCTTGGGTGAAGTCAGGGACAAACCTCATAACTCCTAGCTAACAAAATATCCTTTGGTTAGTCAGTCCTCAATCAGTTCGGCAGCTAACCCATCCAGGTCAGCCTGGCACTGGTTTGGGTTGGACCCCTGCAGTTGGAAGAAGGGGTCATGGACTACTTCATTGCTATTGTTCTGCCTTTATTCCCAAGCTAGAAGTACATTCCTCCCCCTCCCCCCCTCCACTAAATTTCCCCACTGGACCCTCCAGAATTGAAGAAGGGGAGGCAAGGAAAGCAAAACTAGGTTCCTACTGCTGCTGTAACAAAAGACTACAAAGCTAGTTAAAACAACACATATTTCACAAATTTGTTTTTTAAAGTTTTAGAGGTCAGAAGTCTAAAATCAGGGTGTTGTCAGGGCTGTGTTCCCTCTGGAGGCTTCAGGGAAAGATGTGTTTCCTTGTCATCTCCAGCTTTTGGTGGTCACCTCCCTTTACTGGCTCACAGCCCCTCCTCCATCTTCAAAGTGCGGCATCCCAACCTCGGCTTCCATTGCTTCCATCTTCTCCTGCCTGTGACACTCTGGCCTCTCCCTTATAAGGACCCTTGTGATTATACTGGGCCCACTTGGATAATCTAGGATAATCTTTCTATCTCAAGATCCTTAACTTGGTCCCATCAACAAAGTCCCTTTTGCCATGTAGGGTAACATTTCACAGGTTTGGGGGATCAGGACAGGGACATCTCTGGGGGAAAGGGGGCATGATTCTCCCTGCCACAGAGGAAAAAATCTTATTTGTGTTTTGTAAGTTATCTAGCACTGGTGTTCTCTGGGTTTGGTACATGTTTAGAACTGATTTTCTCTTTTGGAAAGTTTCCATGAGTTCTTTGAAGACCACCAAGCCTCAGCCCCATTAATAGGAATCTGGTATTCACAGGTCCATCCTTGAGAGGAGCAAATACATCTCTGCATCTAGCAGAATCCCTAGTTTTGTGTTTATGTGTTTGTTTACTGCTGAGATCACATTCCTCCAGGAAGCCCTCTCGGGTAGACTCTAAATCAGCTCTAGTTGGCTGTTTTACCTGAATGGCTTTTTCCTGCATCATGGGATACATCCTTTGCCCTTAGAGCATGTTTTAGAAGTCACAGAATAGGGTTTAGAAACAATGGAGTATGACATAATAAGGAACAAAATGGTCTTGAGGGATTAGAATATAACTGAAGTTTTGTTGTATCATATAATAATGGTGTAATCTTGGACAAGTTATTTCACCTTTATGAAGCTGTTTCCTCACATTTTAAAATGATAAAATAATAATACTTATGAAAACACCTGGCACATTTTTGGCTCACGGTTGTCCAGAAAAAAATATATTTGCTATTATATTCATTCATATGGACAATGCTTTGCCTACAGCTGGCTTAATTTAAGGGCTCCTTCATTTCCTTCTTGACTGAGCATTTCCCTAAGTAAAGGCAAGATTCTTCATACCTGTCAGGTATTCAGTGTGTGTTTCAAGTTATACATTCTTTTGGTTACCAGACTTTTTAGTGATGATTATCAAATATTTGGGAAGGATTCTGATAAAAGAGATCAACATTTTCACTTCAAATAGTTATCTCAAACTTCAATAACAAACATTAAAATACCGAGTAATGACATACTCCATACATGACAGGATCAGCTGTAGAAATTAATTCTTATGAGGTTTGAATTATAATCAATTCCAAGAAGATAATCCAGGTATTGGAGGAGCACACATATTCTCAACAGGGACTCATGTGCAAGTCTGTGGAATGGAATGCAAACAAGGCAATCCAAGAAAGGGTACAACATATCTCAAGAAGAGCATAACTATTAAAAAATTAAAAGAGACATTTAGTTCATATGCTGTTGTATAGTGAAATAAAGCCTAATAAAATAAATCAGCAGAAATAGAGAGCCATGCAATCTAATCTTTCACATTTCCAGTTGGAAGTCTAACCTTCTGTGTTCGTACAAAACACAAGAGATTAAGACTTTCTATTCTTAATGCATTGTCATATTTCTTATATATTATAATACTTTTTGTATTTTTAATTTAATTTATTTATTTGAGAGAGAGAGCACACGAGTAGGGAGGAGGGGCAGAGGGAGAGCAGGGAGACTGATGCAGGACTTGATCCCAGGACCCTGGGATCATGACCTGAGCCGAAGGCAGACGCTTAACTGACTGAGTCACTCTGGTGCCCCTTCTTGTATGTTTTGTATTATACATGACAATATCTTTAGAGTAAGAAACACATTTCAGTGGGATTTTAACAATGTATTCAGTTTCTCCTCACAAAGGAGTCAAAGCTCACTACCAAAGTCACATTTAATTCCTATTCCCTCATTATGGAATCCATCACCTAGTACATGGCAAAAGAATAAGATAGATAGATGATAGATAGATAGATAGATAGATGATAGATAGATAGATAGATAGATGATAGATAGATAGATGATAGATAGGACAATGAGATTAGGAATCTTTATCCTCATTTGGTCCCACTACTTAATTCCTCAGTATCTTCTATTTCTTAGTATCTTTGATTAATTCAAAGTAGAAAACACTTAAAATTTTATTATCTGTACAGGTTTTCATAAGATAAGTATTCAGGGGGATACAACATGCAAGTTTGTTACCCTGACTTGTTCAGGTAATGAACAGGAAAACCACATTTTTAAATTTTCTTCATTATGTGCTTATTATTATTATTATTATTCAGATATCATGGTAATTACGGAACATATACAAGAAAAAGGACTGGCATAATCCAAAATCCTTTAGCTAATTTTTCAGCATGAGTTTTTAGTCACAGACTTTACTCAGTCCCAATTCATTCCTCACCTGAAAGATCTGCCTTATATCACTGGAGCCCAAACCTTCAAACCCTATAAAATTCTCCCTTAAACTTTCCATTCTAAGACACAGTTCAAACTCTAGTCAGCTATTATTTTCTCTAGTTGTTTATCTGTAGTTGAGTCTGATTAACTTAAGTTCATTTGATTACCAGTTTTTTCTGGTGGTCTTTTGGGGAGTTGAGAGTAGAAATAAGGAAGTCATAATGTCATTAACAGTGGTTAGCTGTGGGTCAGCATGTTCAAAATCTAGATTCTCTTTTCCCAGAAGAATCTATGAGCTATATACTACTACTACTTTTTACAATAGCAGTTCCATGTATGTGCCTTTACATGTATTACTTTTTAAAATCTTTACAAAACACTCATCAGGTTTGCAGTATGGTTCTTTATTTTTCCGAAAGAAAACTGCGGCAAAAAGAAGTTAATTAGCGGGACGCCCGGTTGGCTCAGTCGGTTAAGTGTCTGCCTTTGGCTCAGGTCATGAACCCAGGGTCATGGGATCGAGTCCTGCATCGGGCTCCTCACTCAGAAGGGAGCCCGCTTCTCCCTCTGCCTGCCACTCTCCCTGCTTGTGCTCTCTCTCTCTGGCAAATAAATAAAAAAAAACTTAAAAAAAAAGTTAATTAGCTTTCCCAAAGTTATCCAGATGATATGCGTCAGAATCACTGACAAAGTTCTGTCCAGGCACAAAGGGCCCAGATTACTAAATATAGCTTTGTGAGAAAAATGGGACTAAGGGGCTCCAGCTGGACTCAGATTTCCCTGGGTCCCACATCACTCACCCCAGCCTTAGACAGTGTTCCACTTAAGATTGTTGGTACTGAACAGACAGGAAGACAAGCAGGTTCACATATCGGCCTTATCCTCACTCACCATAGCCATTCTCTTTCTGTGCTTACTGCCTACAGACTTGCCCCTCAAAAACTGGTGTGACTTGTCTCCAGGGAATATTCTTAGTGACAATTCAAACCAAACTATTTCCCAGAAAACTTAAAATTTTATCATTTTTGTTCAGGCTTTCATAATAGATGTTCAAAGGGAAACAATACACAAATCTTGTTTCCCGGAATTATTTAGATAACAGGAAAACCAGATTTTTTAAAAAATTAAACTTACCAACATTGGTGTCTTTATTGTGTAGAGTTGTCAACCTGCCCATCATTTCCTAAGATTGGATTTGCAACGGGGGCTCCCACTCAATCTACTCAGCTAGTGATTTTATTGGCAACAAAGTCTCCAAGGGACAAAACAGTTGATATACAGTCTTTTACAAAATTTTTGTTGCTATCAATTTTCTATTTATAAATTCACTGCTTGCATAAATATTTTCTTGTGATTTTTGCCCAAAGATTTATGCTTATAATTATTCATGTCCACTGGGGTCAGAGAGAAAGAAAGAGGGATTAAAACACTCACATTTTAGCCCTTGGTGTTTCCTCAAAAAATTTAAAATACAATTGCCATATGATCCAACAATTCCACTTCTGGGTGTATACCCAAAAGAACTGAAATCAAGATCTAGAAGAGATACTTATACACCCATATTCACAGCAGCATTATTTGCAGTAGCCAAAAAGTGGAAGCAGCCAAATTGCCCATCAGTGAATGAATGGATAAACAAAATGTGGTATATTATTTACAAAGGAATATCACTTAGCCTAAACAAGGAAGAAAATTGACACGTATTACAATGTGGATTAACCTTGAGGACGTTATGATAAGTGAAATAATCTTGTCACAAAAAGATAAATATGTGATTCTCCTTACATGAAGTATTTACAGTAATCAAAATCACGGAGACAGAAAGTAGACTGGTGGTTGCCAGGGGCTGATGGGAGTGAGGAATGGGAAGTTGTTTAGTGGATATGATAGTTTTGCAAAATAAAAACTGTCTGTTTTGTCACAATTTAAAATTTTAAAAAACTATTATCGCTAAAAAAAAAAATCAACCATGATGCCAGGCTCATGGTAAGTGATACAAAAATTCGCTATTATAATTTTTTTATTTTATTTTATTTTTTATTTTTTTTTAAAGATTTTATTTATTTATTTGAGAGAGAACACATGAGAGGGGATAGGGTCAGAGGACGAAGCAGACTCCCTGCCGAGCAGGGAGCCCGATGCGGGACTCGATCCAGGGACTCCAGGATCATGACCTGAGCCGAAGGCAGTCGCTTAACCAACTGAACCACCCAGGCGCCCTCGCTATTATAATTTGAAAATAGTTATAATATAGTAGTTATAGTAAATAATTAATACAGAAAGGTTGAGGAAAGGCAGAAATTTTGTTTATTTTTCCAAGTGAATAAACTGAGGAGGGAAGTGGGATAGCTGAGTTCACACAGAACCAATCCTAAATATCAGATGGACGAAGCATGGCATAGTGAGAAAAAAGGCTGGAGATGCCATTTAAGAAGACATTTGTTCTAGTCTTGATGCACTCAGTAACTGACTGGGTGATCTGAAGCAATTCCCTTTGCCTCTCTGAAACTGAGTTTCTTCATCCAAAATCTGGTTGTTAAAATGGCTCATATCTAGATTTCCTTGCCCACAAAGATACACATTCAGAAATCATGATTTAACTCTATTGCTTCCCCATTCCATACATATATGTGTTCTTTGTCAACAAGTTTATAGGCAAGAAACCAGCAAATTACTACTATTATGGGCACAATGTTGACTTTTTGTGTCCATGGTGTATAGAATTTTATTTCATAGTAACTAGATGATCTTACAGTATTTCCTTATAAAATAATTCCAGATCCATGAGAAGTGGTATGAGTATAAAGGGCACACAATATAAAATGCAGGACCGAGCTTGAATGTTGGATTGGACTAGCTGTCTAGATCATTTAGTAGAGAACATATGGAATAATCCTCCAAAGAATAAACAACCCAAGGGAACTATTAGAAAACTTGTGGAAAAAAAGTTGCTACATTGAAATAAGAGTATGTGAGTACAGATTCTTATATATCAGTCTGTTAATCATTTTCATCCCTTAAGAATACAATACTTAATAGTAGTACTTACACTAATATCAACCAAACGTGTCATCCAATGGTTCATGAAAATCCAAGCATATTAAATGAGTTTCAAAAGTCTCACTAGCTATGTACCAAGACTCTAGAAGAAGATGTGATTTGCGTTGTAAAACCTGATGGAAAAAGGGGATGATTACACAAGTGGCAGCAAATGGTAAAATATGCATACACTTTCACCTGATAATTTCATATGAAAACTCACCTCATAGAAATAATGCTTCCAATGCATAAGCTAAATGTTGAAGGATGTTTATTGCAGCACTGTTTATAGTGGTAAAAAGCTAGAGCCAGTTTCTTTATCAGTTAAGGAATGGAGAGATAAACCCACACAATATAATGTCATGTAGTTAATTAAAAATGATGCATTAGTGTGGCACATTTGTTACAATTGATGAGCCGATATTGGTACATTTTTATTAACTGAAGTCCACAGTTTACATTAGTAGCCATCAGTGTGAGATGTTAATAACAGGGAAAACTGTGTGTGTATATATGTGAGGGACTGGGTGGGGAGTTAGGTGTATACTTTCTGGAAAAATATATTTTATTTTTCTGGTCCATGTTTTATTTTTTAATTATTATCTGCAATTAGCCAGATCTGTAATGTATTATTAAGTAAGAAAGCTGGTCAAAGATCAGCATATACAGGTTGACTTGTAAAAACAAACATCAATGAAACATCCTAAATATTGTTATTATGATTATATGAAAATAGACAAATGAGTGAAATAATACACAGTAGGATATTAACCTGCTTATATGAATGTAAATATGTGCTGAGAGGATGGAGACAAGAAAATGGTACTATAAAAATGGAAAAAAAAAAAAACCATGTGCTATCATGTTAAATAAAAGCAAAGATTTTTTTTCTGTTTTATTATTAAAATAAATGATAACAAATACAACAAATATGAAACTGAATATTTACCATCTTCCATAACTATGGTAAACCTCTAAGCTCAGACTTACTCTTAATAAGGCTTACTCTTAATATGTAAAGGAAAGCTTCTGTAATATAGAGAAAAAGTCTATATTTCAAAAGAAAAGCTTTCAGGACCATAATGTCATTACAGACTCAAAAATATGTTTTTAAATTTGAAGTTAACATTCACTTCTTTGTTCTGCATGATATCCATGGTCTGTGGGAAGCTGCAGGGAAACTTGATCTATGGAAAAGTAACTTAATATACCTGTTTAATATTTTTCAATGATATTATTTTTGTTATGCAAGACAAATCATTATGAAGCCACGTTTTGCCCTGCCCAATAAAAGTGAAGTAAAATAGTAAGAAAATACATTCTTCATTATGGTTAGTGTGCCAATAATCTTGTTTATACTGAGCAAACATTTCTCAGTCTAAATCTTAGAATGACAGGTAAGTGGGTGGTAATGACTAACTGTCCTCACAGAGACCTTCCTCACCTTAACAGAGAAGGAGTTGCCTGCTAGGGTTGGTTGCCTGCCTTCCAGGTTGTAGGTAGAAGCAAGTACAGTGGATTAGGGAGGATAATGCTTCCTGATTCTGTCTACATCCCTTGGCCCTAAATTTCTATACAGTGATCGCAAGTAAATACTCAAGTAGACTCTTTGCCACACAGGCTATGAGGATGCATTAGTGAAGGGGGTCAGGGGATGAATTGAGTGCAAAGCGAGAGTGGACTCTTATAAATAGGAAAAGAAGTCATCACCAGTGGGGGAATCAGCTGGAGTTTGGGGTTTAGTTGCACTCCTCTCCCCATCTGAGATATTTGCACATAAAATTTCAACTGATGGACATTAAAATATCACTGCTATGTTTGGTAGAGTTGGTTTTGGAGAATATGACTTGGATTAAGAGCCAAATAGACTTCCTAAAAACTTGTTCAAAGTCCCTCAAATTGGAATAATTACCCAAATAGTCCTAGATTTAACAGCCCTCACCATAGGGGCAGACCTCTTATAAAATAGGCCAAAAAAAGTGTGCTTGCTGTTGGCCAGTCATTCCAAAATAGAGAAGAGATTGCGTTACACATACTTCTCCCAACCTCACAAGTCAAAGGAGGTGAAAAGAGTAGCTGTCAGTATAAATTTAATAGATATTTCCTCAAGGAAATAGGATTGGGGATGGGATTCCTTCAACAGGAGGAGTGCCATATGAGGTGATGGGTAATTATCTCACACTTCGCTCTCTGAAAGCAAATAAGTAAGTAGAAACAAGTAAGGGTGACTAATTATAAAAGGGACAACTATTGACTGTAAATGTTGTTCCAGCATTTTGTGAAGCCAGCAGCTTCTGGGTGGTATGATTAGTGGATTCCATGGCATGGGCCCACTCCCACTCCCATATTTTTTGTGGTAAAGTGGGTTACCTGGTCTGTTGTGATGGTATGTGAGATTTCATATCAATAGATCAAACATTTTATAAGCCCTTGGATAGTGATGCTGGTTGCAACTCTGTAGGCAGGAAAGAAAAACCCATACTAAGAATACATAACTATTCCTATCAAAGCAAATAGCTGGCCTGTGCACTAGTGATTAATGATGCATCATATGGCCAGTTGGTCTCTTTGAGAAATGGGGCCATATTTTGTGTATGTGTGTTTCTTTTTAATTTATTTTACTGTGATAAGCAACTTAAAGACATCCTCTTAACAATTGTTAAATGTACAATACATTATTGTTACTATAGGTAGAGTGTTGTATAGCAAATCTCTAGAACTTATTCAGCTTATTTAACTGAAACTTTATGCCTATTAATTAACAACTCCCCATTCCCCCCCCCACCCCGGGTGACCATCATTCCAGTCTTTTGTTTTATGAATTTGACTACTTTAAATAGCTCCTATAATCTGAATAATGCAGCCTTCCTTAGGCTAAAGAGTATTCCATTGTGTGTGTGTGTGTGTGATGTTTTCTTTATCCATTCATCTGTTGATGAACATTTAGTTTGTTTCCACATCTTAGCTATTGTGAATATGGGAGTGATAATATCTCTTTGAGATCTTGATTTCAATTCTTTTGAATATATACCCAAAGTGAATAATGAGATTACTGAATCAGATGGTAGCTCTATCTTTAACCTATTGAGAAACCACCATACTGATTTCCATAGTGGCTGTAGGAATGGCACCATATTGGGGTTCAGTGTTATTCTCTATTGAGAACACTATCAGTTCTCTGTTCTTGTTGGCAGTTTGAACATTCGGTGGTGGCAGTAGTTATTTCAGCATTGGTCCATTTTTGCCACTGTGGCCACTTTTGTCATGTGCCTGTTTTGCCAGCATTGGAGTGGCCAATGGAGAAGCCAACATCAGCTTCTGTACTTGGTGGTTTGGTACCTTTACAGTAATAGTTGATATCTTGTGCATGATGACATATGACACAAAAATCCTCGTATTTAGCCTCCTCTGATAGGTCTAGACACCTACCTCAGTCTTAGTTATTTTGTCTCTGGATCTTCCAATCTTTCTTCCAGGCCTTTGACTAGCTAGCTAAATCATTTGATAATGCCCACGAGTCCTTTTCTTGGAAATGACAATGTTTTTAATTTGGTACCTTGGTCAGGAGTAGGAGGGATAGTTTTCTAGGCTTTCCCTTGGCTTTTCCCACTGTGATACCTCTTGCCTCACAGGCCAAGGACCCAAATTGGGGGTTCTTTCAACTCTCAAGTATGTCTATGGCAATTACCACCCAGGCCTTAAAAGGGAATCTGCATCCAACACACGTTAGTGGTACAATGTTTTGAATTCAATGGATATTGTGTTGAGGAATTATATTTTAATTTATGATTATAATTATATTTTAATTTGTTAAGGAAGTATATTTTATCACACATTTACTATGGCCCTAGTAGAAGGAATGAACTAAGTTTCTGGTAAGTCTGTGTTACCATTGACTTCTGCTTTAACTGCTTTCTTCTTTTTTCTTCATCAATGGGGTTGAAATGGTCTTAGCAAAACTGGCTATTTATGATCCAGACCCTAAATTATCAACAATACTGTTTTTTTAAAGAATAAGCATAATCACATAGTCCCTCTGTTCTGAATCTTCCAGTAACTCCATACAGCTTCCAGAATAATCAAACAAACAATTCATTGAAATAAACCAAATGAGGAAGTTTAAGTTTATGAATTAATACATTGGTACCGAAAAGAAGGGAAACATTCAGAAACATTTTGAAAATAAATCATGTAGCTCTTAAAACCAATGTTGTATTTCCCTTTGAACAAGGGAAAAGAGAAAGTTAAGGGTGATGTAAAGATTTCTAGCTTGAGCTAAATCAATGGGAACTGCATTCTCCATGGAAGAGAATAAAGCATGTATAAAGTTATTTGTGTGTAGGTGTTAATCTCTTCTATCAGACTCTGATGCATTTGATAAATACATTAATTCAGCTTTGTACTCCCCACAGGATTTACTATAATATATTGTGTATAATGTTAGTCTCAAATTGGTCTTTGATTTACGAGTGGGTAAATGTGGACTACTAAAATCTTATCTACAGCACCACAAAATATGCTGACGTTGTTGGAGAAACCAGTCAGAGCAAAAAAGCTGTTTTTAAAATCCTAACATTCAGATACACATGTAGACAAGCCATATTGTATCAATAATGCCAAGGCAAAAATGAGCAAATATTTCTCCTCCTTTATGACCCCACATTGACCAGAATAGGATTTTTATTTTGTTTAAAGACTATTCTTAATGTTTATATGAATAAGCAGGAAACCCTGGGGGCAAGGTTGTGTGTGAAAAAGAGACTTGTTCATCAACCACATCAGCTGTGCTAGAAAAAAAGTACAAATCCCACAATCATGGGCTTGTGAGTTAAAATGCAACTTCAAGATCTTCTTCCCTCAGATGTCAGCTAAATATAACTACTTCGTCCACTCATGGGCAAGGTCAGTCTTTTACATTTCATATTTTGGGGAAGAAGAACAAATGATAAAGGAAGAGTGACAAAAATCTAGCTAGAAATGGTGGCAGGGACAAGAGTGGTGGCTTGGAAAACTAAAGTGGAAAACAAAACAAAACCCATTTGCACTGTTTGGACCCCAAAGGGCATCCAAGGCCTAAGGATATGTCACATTAACAACGTGTGAATAAGGCAATTGCCATCCTTGGAATATGTCTAACCCAGACTCTAGGCAGACTGGCTCTTTGTTAATGGGAACTGACAAGATATTTGGCACTGAACAGACATCATAGAAAAAGAACAAAACCCAGCCCTGGGCAATGGCATCACCGAGGAGCACTAATTCACTTAGCCTGGGACTGCTAGATCTTTCTTTTGTTCGCACCAGCATATGGGGAGTATTCTTGGAATAGCTGTTTGGCTCCGCTGCATCTGTTGCTACCAGCAATAGAGCTTCTCTGGTCACCTTATTCATACCTTCTGCTCACATGACAAAGATAATGATTTTCAGTTCTGCCGTGGCAAATTTCATAGCAACACAAGGGTGTTGTTCTAAATAGGTTAAACTCTCTTGCCTCCCCCAAATGTGAGGAACAGTTCATAGTCTGTGCAGGCAGAGCTACAGGTTTGGATAGAGATTCCAGAAGCTAAACGCATTATAACAGAGGGGATTGGGGATCAACTGCCAATGAGAGAAAAAAATTACAAATGAGGAAGGATGTGTCCTAAGGAGGTCCATTATATCACAACACTCCCACAAACAGGACAAAGCAGTACAGAAGAAATAGGTTTGATTGGAAATAGATTATTAAACCACTATGTGGTTTGGTAACATTACTACAAAAAACAGTAATAATGGCCAACGTTTTTGTAATCATTTTATAGCATAAAAAACAAAACAAATAAGGAACCAGTATGGAAATACTAGATTTGGGATTTATATATAGAAAATAAACTGCTCATTGAGGAATATTAGATTCTTTCTAGGGCTGAGTCAAGTTTTTTTTTTTTTTTTTTTTTTTTTTTTTAATATATTTTGCCCACCATGCTTTCCACAAGCCAATTCCAGCCCTTAAAATAAAAGTCAAGCCAAATAAACTAAAATATCAACAATAAAAGGTGAAATGGTCTCATCATTTCATTATGCCTGCACTGTTCATTCCTCTGTATGTTTTCATCAAGAATATGTGAAGTGTGCATGTGTTGTAGTATTTGCTCATACGATGACTACCAAGCTCATTTCACCATTGGGCCCATTGAGTAATATCAGAGTCTCAGAACCCATAGAAAAGATTATCAGTGTGTAATTTAACATCTTGGAAGATGAGGCACTTACCTTCTCTGTAAAGATCTACTGATTTCCAGAAGAGGCAACAATATGAAAAATCATCTCCACTACCATTTGCTACTGGGAGTTGAGTGGAAGAACTGCCATTCCTGTGAAGCAGAATCATCCAAAAGCACTAAACTACCCCCCCAACCTTTTTTTTTTTTTTTAACCAGACACTAAGTATCAAGCAGGAAGGCTTGGAAAGAAAAATCAGCAGGACACCTAATTGCTGCTCATCCTACTGCCTCATTATTCTCCTTTTATTTATTCCATGTTTTTCTCCTTCTCCTGCTTTCCCATACCTCCTCTCTCGATTTTATTCATTCTGCCATCTTTTCCTTTTGCCTGTCTCCCATTTCCCTTCTATGTTTCCAGGAATTTGAAAACAGAAGCTATGTGGTACGATGACCACATGTGTTTGTAACACCCATTTCAGAGGATTTTTACATTATTATTATTATTTTCTTTTTTTAGAAAGAGAGAGAGCACAGCAGAGGCAGAGGGAGAGGCAGACTCTCCACTGAGCAGGGAGCCTGATGTGGGACTTGATTCCAGGACCTTGGAATCATGACCTAAGTTGAAGGCAGATGCTTAACCAACTGAGCCATCCAGGCACACCACGTTATTTTTAATTAATAACATTTTTACATGAATTTGAATCCACGGTGGTCAGATAGTCCACTTTAATCTGCACTGTACTTTTTACTTACTTTTTGCACGTGATACCTCATGTTTAGATTAGTTTTTATCTCAGCAGTTTTGAGTTTGACTAAAAATATGAGTATGAGATAAATTACAAACTTGATCGTTATCTAAGTCTTATGAAAAATATATGCATTCCATATTAACAGGAAAATAATAATTCAAAATCATATGTTCACATTAAAATAATTTTGTACATATATGTATGTATATGAAGAAAGAAAAAGGATAATTAAGTAAAAAATCTTGATTTAATTTTTAATGCTTTTTAAATAGAATACGATGTTTTTCTTTGTTAGGACATTTTGACCACTAAACTTCCAGTTCAGAGGATAACCTTTTGATTAATTGACATAGGTAAGAGACAGGCTTTTTTAGCCATACCACATGGCAAGACTAGACTAAACCTGGAACCCAAACAATTTTCTCACTAACAATTATACTTCCTTTGGGTTGCCAATGATTACCAATGAAACTAAAAATGTAATTAATTAAATCGCTGTTAGTTTGGGAGAGAATTTGTGGAAAAACAAAGTGTAAAAAAACCTGTAATTACTCAAAGTTACTCAAGTGAATTTGTGGGAAAATAAAAAAGTACAAAATCTTCAGAGAAATTTTCCAATACAATTTTAATTCACCTAACCTGGCAAAATCTACATCTACTAAAGATAAATGTCTTTAAATCCATGACTTGTTAGAGCTATATTTCTTTAATATCACCAACTTCAGAGTTGTTTTCTTTTCAGTTAGGGAGCTCTGATTTTCCCAACATGCTGTGTCAAAGTGTGTACATTCCTTTTAGAGCCTGATAAACAGAGAAGCAATCTGTCATCTCTGATATCATCTATGATAGCAGAAGTCTGGGCAAATATTTAAAGAAATACCCATGAGCAACACTGAGATTATGAGCTATAGAAGGTATTTATAATTATCCTTTGGAATTTTCCAAGAGACAAAGGTGCTTTCCCACCCTTATCTCATATAATTTTCAAAACACTCTGGAGTTTGGGGACCAAACTAAAGCAAAAATCCCCAGAGGTCATTCAGAGAGTTTGCAGTAAAGCTAGCAATTGAATTCGGGCCCATCCGCATTTCCTTCTACCTAAAGGCTATGTGTGTCGGGCCTTGATAGCTCCTTCCAGCTTTCTGTCATTGCCCCTTTTTGGTCTGTAGCTTCTCCCATCCTGGAGCTGGTCTCTCAGAAGATGTTCATGGAATTCCAATTCCAGAAGGTGACAGACCTTGGGGTCATCTAGGTCATGTCCTATACCTTTCATTTTTTTATGGAAAAAGAAATTTATCCCCAGAGAAGTGGAAGATTCCATCAGAGTTAATAAATTCTAAATCCAGGAAAAGAATTTTCACTTTTTGCTTTGAGATCGCTGCTTTATTTTCAACTCAACAGAACAATTCTGGTCATTTAATTTTCCAGTAGATCTTTCCAATAGATCTTTGCCTCTGGTCAAAATTTAATCTATGTATTTTCAGATAAACATACTTGTCATTTTAATTGGTTAATTGTTAGTCACTTTTATCTTTAAATCAGTTGTGTGATGGAGTTGCAATTTGAATTTAACAGTTGTCATTTTGCTGAAGTGTAGCCTTTATTTCCTTTTTGACTCAAAGGTTTTCCCATGATTGAACACTAGGTGTTTGTTCAAGCAGATAGCAAAATGATAGAGTCAGGAAGGGCCATGGTAGTAAGGTGTACTGGTAGATTTTTCATAAGTATCATGCCTAGGATATAAAAATTTAATTAAGAATGTTGAACAAAATTCTCTATGGATGTTTCCCCCTTAATTATAGTAAATTGCATGACAACCAATGTTGAATATTATTTTCTTATCATTGAAAAAAAGAGTAATACATTAAAATAACCTTTCAAAGATCAAATATTATTACACAAAACCTTTTTTCTATAGTAGAAGTTGTCATTTTCATTTATTTTTTGGCCTATGCTTGGGATAAAACTCCAGCTAGTCTTTACAGGATTTTAATAATGTAGGCAATCTGTATAGATGGTGATTGGAGTATAATTATAGTATTTTATGGTTTATATAAAACTTTTCATTGTGTGATCTCAGTTGAGGTTCATTATAGTCCTCTAATTTATAGGCCTATTATTGTTATATTATGAAATTAGCATTTAATGATGTTAAATAATTTACTCAGCCACAAAATGAGTTCATGGTGTAGTGTGAGATTTAACCATGTTGTCCAAGTATAACTGAACCAACGTGAGTTTACCAGTTGGTGAATCACAGAAAATATACCAGGTGAGTATAAGAAACTACACCAGTTTCTTACGCAAAGAAAACTTTATTTGCAGTAAATAAAAAGATCATGGTGGGGGGAGGGGATAGCTTCCAAAGCTGTGACTCCAACAGAAGGTGAATGAGTACCTTTTGTTTAGGGTTAGAGTGAATATTTAGATAGAGAAGCCTTGTCCTTTCTATACAGGGCACAAGGTCATGCATGCACCGTAAGGAAACATGCCTATACATACATTGTATGTTATGGAAATGAGGCTGAGACTTCTCCTTGGGCAGGGATTTTAGCATTATAATGAGGTAAAGGTAATTGCCAGTCATTTCAGGGTTCACTCCATGTTCCATCTCCACAGGCACAAGGCGAGTCAGGGGTTTAGCTCAACTGGTCTGGATGGTCTAGACCAGTGGGAGGTCTTGTCAGGGCAAGCGCTATCCTAGGGGTGGTGGATCCAGGTTTCATTTGCCTGAGTTAAGAGGTAACGGAAAGAAAAACAAAACCAATAGAGAGGGAGATAAACCATAAGAAACTCTTAACTCTAGGAAACAAACAGGGTTGCTAGAGGGGAGGGGAATGGGGGGATGGGGTAACTGGGTGATGGGCATTAAGGAGGGCACTTGTTATAATGAGCACTGGGTGTTATATGCAACTGATACATCACTAAAGTCTACCTCTGAAATGAATAATACTCTATATGTTAATTAACTTGAATATAAATTTAAAAAAGAGATAAGCTGGAAAGAAGAGCTTAAGGAAAAATGTAAGACAAATTAGGGAGTACAACAAGCAGGTGGGCAGTAAAGGTCAGTCTTGGGGTCTAACAGGTGACACAATTCCAAATTAGTCAGAAAACAAACATTTCTTCAGCATCTACTATGTGTCAGATACTATTCTAGGTACTAGATATAGAATAGCAAATAAGATGATCTTGCCCGCAAGTTTACAGTCTTCTAGGTAAAGATAGATAAGACATTAACCAAAAACAAGCAAACAAACATAAAAGAAACAAATTTCAGATACTACTTACGTGTAGAAAACCCTGGACAATACATCAGTGCTCGGAGACAGGGACAAGCTAATTGCCCTGGAAAGGGTGAACATGGAAGGCCTGAACTGGTATCATTTAAGACTCCTAATTCCATTAGGAAAGGATGGAAAACAGAATTTGTGTTTGTGGAATTGGTGGTAGCTTGAGAAAATTCATAGCAGGAAAATGGGATTAGCTTTTTTTGTTGAGATTTTATTCTTTTCAATGAGGAAGTTGTTGAAAACTGTATGTGGGAGGCAACTGAGCTTTAGAGATTTAAGGAGAACAAGGTGTTAATTAGTTGTCTGTTAATTAATTGTCTCAGAGAGGAAAGTGGATTTACTAGAGCAGTGTCAGATGCCCATTGGTATAAACACAAATTTATAGTGAGAGCACTCAGTAAGTATATGGAATTTGTCCAGGGTTTTTAGCTGCTAAGACACAGCTGTATCAAGTAAGCAGATGGTTGAGTTTAACTAGGGTTAGGGTTTTCCCAGTCCAGTATGATGAAAGGATTTTTGTAAAGGAGTCATTATAGTTTTGGACAATGGAAACTGTGCTTGACAGGGAAGAAAGTAGGGACCTACAAAGGGGATATAGAAAATTAAAAAAAAAAAAAGTAGCAGACCCAATAGATTAGAACTAGCTTAGGGAAATAGAACAGAAGAGTATAAGTAACTATCAAAGAATGGAGATTTGGGAGGATAGTTGAGGTAAGGAGGAGGAAAAGTGTTGGGTCCTAAAAGGTCCAAGCATTGAGAGACCAAGATGTTAGATGGCTATCTGTGGACGTTGAATTCACGATGACTGATGAATGGAGTAGCAGAGTCCATCGATGAGATAGAGTTTGAAAGTTTGCTAGATGACATATCATGATCTAGTGAGAGTGGTAAGCACTCTGACAAGTGCTTCAAAAAAAGAAGCAGTTTTGAAAGATGTAAAACCGTTTGGGGGTGACAGTGAGGGAACTATGAGAAGACTCACTCAGTTTCTGGAATGTAAGGACCATAGGGAACAGAGAATAATTTATGCTTGTATTTGAGAGAGAAGCAAGAAGAAATGTACGCAGGCAAGAGCCAAATTCCATTTAGAGCAATAAGGGGTAGGAAGTTTTCAAAGAAGAGATTGTGGGATGTGGGAGCGACAGACTAGGAGTTCCAGAAATCATGAGGGAAGCATTTGGGAGGATAGAGAAGGGTGGGACATGAAGTTAGAATAACAGCATTACAGAAGAGTAGGGGACTGGCATCCATGTGATGATCCATGAGACTTAGACTGGACTCCTGATGTTGACTGAAGGGAACAGTATTGTGCTATGAGCCATGCTGCATTTGGACCAGAGCATGTGGCAACTGGAGAGTTCTGATGGCTGGCTCAGTCCATAGTTGGAAGTACAAGGCAATGGAGTCACATGAGGTAAAAGCCTTGGGTTATTAATATCACCAACTTATTCCAAATTTAATATTTTCCTCTCCTCTTAGCTCTTATACCAAAATATTTTTTCAAAGCTCCTATTTGATATGTGAGTATATTATATGCTATACGGAGTATGAGAAAAGAAAATTTTGCTCCCAGTTGTGAAACGCATAGAACAAGAAAAGGAAAACAACTGGACAAAATAAATGATGGTTGCTTTATACAATACAAACTACATTTATATTAGGATGAGATGTAAAGGATAGGCAAAAAGAATGCTGCTTGGAGAATGTAAATTTTGATTTTGAATAATGCCTGGAAGAGATTTTTCTTTGATGGAAAATAGAATATAGGGTATTTTGGTCTGCTTCTCATAGCTGCAACAAATGGAAAAAATTCAAGCTAATTCAATTTATTATGAGGCTGCCCTTGGGGAAATAAATGGCTTCTCATGGAAATTTGGGAAGAGACACTACACCAAGGTCTCACTTAACCTTGATAGGGAGGGTTTGGATTTCTCAGGAATCCTTGAAAGCCTAGAATTGGTAGTTAATAGAGTTTATCTTCTAAGACTTTTCAATTATGACTTGGCCATATTGTAGGAGTTTTGGTCCTAGTGTCTCTCAGCTTTCCAATTGTGAATTCTTTACTTCCACCTGTAGTCAACAGAGAGAATCTGATTAACTTTCTTGTCAGACCAAAGGATTCAACATCCCATGGATTCAACATCCTATGGACTAACTCCCTCTATTCAGGGACTAGTCCTGCTTCAATTGGCCAAGGTTGGGAATGAGAGGGGTTTGAACATGTGGCTGCGGGGGTTGTGGGTGGGCAGAGTCCCTTAGGGGGATATATGAGCAAACAGGTGATGGCTACCATCACTAACTACTAAATTATTCCAGGCCAGAGGAGAACATGATCAAATGCCTGAAATTATTTTTATTTTTGGATTGAGGAGTGGTCATCAGGATCCTGAATTCATGTATATTTAGTCTTCTAATTGTAATTTTTATTGCATAATGCTATGTTCCATTTTGGCTTATACTATAGAACCCTTTATAAACTTGTATATGTACCAAAGGAAGGGAAATGACTTAATAAGATAGTTCTCAGAGGATTGTCTAATTACTTTTTCTGCAGCCTGCTGACTACTTGGTGTGGGCACATACAGGAAGCATAGTGGTAAGAAATTTATAACTTACTACTAAAATATGCTTCTGTTCTAGAATTATGCCAAGTGAATGGACCAGATTGTCTTTTACTAACATAATGAATGTATTCCTTAGTATAGCTATGAAGATGAGGATAAGATAATTTGAGGAAGAGAGGTTTCTGGATACTCATTGTTGGCTTTGTTTTCCTTCCCCTTAGAAAACTAAATTAAATGTCTTTTACTGAACAGCCTGGCACTTCTTACTTGTATAAACTTTTAATCCAATATTATAGAAATAAAAGAGTTTCCATAAACTTTGCAAATAATATTAAAACTGTTAAGAAATATCAACTAATGTTTTTCATTGCTAAAATCTTTTCTAAAGTCATGCAAAACCAGGCCAGCCACCCATGGCCTTCTTTTTTCTTTTCAGTAGGTCCCAAAGGACTCACATGCTTTCTTCTTCTTTTGTAAATGCTACCTTATCTTTAAGCCCCTTGGAGTTCCCTTCTGCCCTCCAAAATTGAGCTCATAAATGTGATACAGTGACCCCAGTTCCTTTGGTATTTGTTGTTCTCAAGGGTAAGCAGGAAAGCTGCTAAATAACAACAAAAAGTCACCATACCAACTACGAAATTGCAAACAGGGAATCACAAACCTTGCAAATTTCTCAGAATGGTAGCTCCTAACCTGAATCTAAATTGGTAACTGAAATTCCCACGGACTGCTATTTTTAGTTTTTTAATCTTTGGGATAGGATTTACCAAAACTCTCTTTTCTCACATTACATCCTTCCCTGCTGACAGAACAGAACAGGTGGAACCCTATCATCTTGGCTCAAGGGGACAAGTCCGAATTTTCAAAGGCCACCAGACTAACTGACAACACGGCACGAGACATTGGCCTTGCTCAAGAAAAATCTTCAGTGCCTTTCCCCTAACGTTCACAATGATTGTTTCCTGTTGGTTAAGGACAAAATGACTCATCCAATACAAAGGTCCTAATGACCTTCCCTGTTAGCTTATGCTGTGAGCTCAGCTCCTTGTCCTCCCTAAGTCTGAGACCTTCTATTAGTCTCCTCCACTGGGATTTCTTTCTTAGTCAGTCTAATGCCATTCTTTTGCAGGTTGGGGTTAGCTAGAAAAACAAATCTCCCATTCTATTTTATATTATAGAACAGAGAAATCTAGAAAGCGGGTAAAGAAGAAAAATATGACATAAATTCTGTTTTCTCTCTTCCATTTCTGATCACCAGCACTGGCCACAAACATTGCTGCAGTTTTTTACACTTCAAGTTTGCATTTTTAGGGCCATGTTTACTGTTCTTTCTGTAGAGTATCTGAGTGTGAGTTGGGGTAGGGGGTGGGAATACAGACTTCTTTTTTCTTTCTTGGGGAGTTTTTGTCCTAAAAGAGGTTCATAAGTCAGATCAAGGATAAGTTAAAGAGAAACAAATCACTGCAATCTCTATGGGCTACACAACTGACTTATCAGTTGTAGCTTTCAAGGAAATCTATGAAATATTGTTGCTATCTAAAAACAAAGTAAGAAATTGTATGTTACTATTTCCAAAATAAATGGGATCATTTTTCACAACCTGACCTTTATACTGGGTACTTTTTCATCAGAAAATGTATCAATAGTAGAGAAAGAGAGAGAGAGAATGAACAGTGGAGATTAGTATGATAAATATGAAACTAAATCTACTTTCAAGATAACAGGTTTGAAATCCTTGAACACTGGCTGGCGTTTCTTGTTTTCCACATAAATCAAATGGTTTATCTAAGACAGTGCACCCTACTTTTGACTACATTTTATACAGAATAGAAGTGGGTTTTGAATTTATAGATAATGGGTTCCTTTCCCACTTGTAATGCAGATAATTTCAGGTTCCAATAAGAAAGCAACTGAATTTTATCTCATCTGATAGTTTGAGGATAACATTCAAAATGGAAAAACCGGACTATACTAATATCATTTTAGCAAATATAAAACGTTTAAATTAAAAATAATCTGTGGCAAAAGAGTTGATGTTATTTCTATTACTTCAAAATCTAGAGAAGCTATTCAGGATAAATGCAGTGTCGTTTAAAAGGTACACTTGCTTACCCTAGAGGTGCAAATAAATTACTGTGTGTGTTTTTTAAAGGTTTTATTTATTTGAGAGAGAGAGCACGAGCGGAGGTGTTGGGGCTAATGTAGAGCATGAAATTAGCCATAATACCTGGCTCGCTAAAATGTAACACTCTGAGGGCAGGGGAGGTTTCTGAGAAGGGGGTAGGCCTTTGGAATGCTTGGGGCCTGTGTGACCACTCTGCCGTTGGAATGCGGCAGGGAGTTGCCTTCCCCGAAGCTCTCTTTGCCCAAACAGCTGCCCTGTGATCTAAGAGATGTATGCATTGTCCCCTAGGCTATGTTTAGCAGAACACGCAGATTAGCGTATTATAGCTTTCCCATAAACAGATCCTCCTGGTTTCAGTAAGACCCCTTGTCACACATCACATGCTTGAGAAACAGTGACAGGGTTTGTGATTACCCTGAAGGACCAATAAAAGCAGGAGCAAAAAAGGGTCTTCATCTCTGAGCGTTGACCCCCTTGCCTTCTCCTCTCTTTCACAGCAAAGTTTGGAGTCATCTTTCATCCGTCGGTACAGGGATGGCTGGCCATTCCGGGCATGGCAGGAGGGGCAGAGGGAGAGGGAGAAGCAGACTCCCTATAGAGCAGGGAGCCCAGTGGTGCAAGGGGCTACATCCAAGGACTCTGGGATCATGACCTGAGCCAAAGGCAGACACTTAACCAACTGAGCCACCCAGGTGCCCACATTACTGTTTTTTTCATTATTTTTTTTTTCTCATATTACCGAAAAAAGTAAAACAGCCTCAACCACACCATTTTACAATTATATAAAGGGTGAAAAAATTACCAAATATTCCCTCCGAAAACATTTCCAGCATAACCACTGTGCGGATATCAGCACGTCTCCTCCTTGATTTTCCCTGTGCTTTTTCTCACACTTTACCTTACATAGTTCCATACTGTTTTATTTAATACTTTCAGGTATTTACTTTTAATCAAAAAAGATATAAAGTGTATAGATTATCTCTTACTGCTTATGCAAACAATGATATCACAAGCAAAAAGTCAGAAACATTGACAAATCTGAGAGTTTTAAAAGTACATGCCTACAAAGCTGGCTAACTACTCTTTGGTCTATGAATCTCAACATTTTATTTAGTTAAAACATAAAATGTTGAAAGGGCATGAAAAACAGAGCTACCAACTTCATTTCTTGGGAATGAATATATACTAAAGGTGTATTTATTTGAAATTTATCTGGGGTGGATAAGAGCTTTCACTCCTATATCTTGTAAGAGTTTGTAAATATCTCTCTGAATCTACTAATGGGCAGAGAGGTTGACTTCCTGGGGTTGAGGAAAGAGATTGGAACCCATGTTAACATACTAAACAATGATACAGAAGTGTATTTGATCAGTTTGAATGGCCCCAGCAATGCACAGATCACAGAAAAAGACAACAGAACCCCAGATGGAAGGAAGAAGCCTGAAATGTGAGTCCACGTTTAGCAAAAAGTTCTGTTGGTATAAGGACCATAGGTATAGCTAATTTTGAAACTCATTCCAGTTGGGGACTGTGGGGTATTTGCATGACCTGGGACCAATGATGAAATACGTGAGCCCAGAAAAAGCTACAACATGTGGGGACTCCTGCAGCTTTGTTGTGGAGTATTCCCTGATTGAGCACAATGAACGAACATAAGAGTTGGCAAATATTCATCTCACCATATATAATACTGATTCCTGGGTAAATCGTGGCAGGGGGGATGGTGGCCGTGGTGACACTTAAGGAAACTGGTGGATGCATGGAGCTGCCCCTCTCAGTGGGTTTCTGGGCCATGAGACCCTGCCTTGGCCAGGTACTCATGCAGCAAATGGGGGAGCTCTATCATTAACTACCAGGAGATTTTAAAGCAGGTTTGCCCTTGCTAGAAGGCCTTTCTCCAAACTGAGCATCACGCAGAAAGCATGGTGATATGCTAATGGATCAGGAGTAGGGCTTTACCTCCAAGGTGGCACCTTGGCTAAGAAGTCAAACCACATTGGGGAGCAACACCAGTAGCAGGAGGAGGCAAAAGGCCAGAACTGATGAGACACAGTTTGTAAGCACCCTTGAGACTCCTCAAAGACATTTAAAGAGGTGCTTTCCATTAATAGGCAAATAGGGATTTGGAGCTCAAGATTTTAGTACTAACAGATATTAATGTTAATGTTCCTAGATTGCATTTGCTCTGTTGCGAGTGTGTTGGTGGAGGGGATGTCTCCCACATTACCTAAGACAAATCTTGAACAAGTTTTTCATAAATGATAAATTAGAAATTATTTTTCCAAGTCACTGTAGCTATTCTTCATTTATGTATGTCATCAGATTATGATTTGTGGCTTTTAATGGTCTTAGATAACTACAGCTTATTTCCTAAAATCACAAAAAGTTATTTTCAACTAGTGAAGTTATATTAAATTAATATTTTCTTTAGTTTATTCCTTTAAAAAATAATGTCAGAGTTTGTGTTTTCTTGCTTGTTTTAATTTTTGCTGTAGAAGTGATACTTGCTTGGCTTACAAAAATGTAAAGATAAAGAAAGCATGAAAAGAAAATAAGTATTACTTATAATTCTACCACTAATTCCTTCTAAAACTCACATGGCTAGTGATCAGGATGTGTCAAACCTCAGAACTCTTTTATTACTCTGTTTTTGACCCATCTAAGAAAGCAATTAATGCCCCTAATTCCTTTTATCTCAGATTCTTTAACTCGGAAGTTAAACTGACATCTCTCAAAATAAGATGTCTTGCCTGTGAGAGTTATCTATCCTTCCTACTTCTTGACTTGGTAAGTTGGTTGAGTGATTTCATGGTAAGAGTAATAATGAACAACAGGATGTCACCCAAATGTACAGAATTTGGTAGCAATGATATTGCTAGCTAACACATTTTGTACTTAGTGTCAAGCTCCATGAGTTTTACATGTATTATCTTATTTGGTCTTCACAAGAACCCTGTGAGTGGATGCTATTATTATCTCTACAAATGAGGAAATGAAGGCACATAAAATTTGAGTAACTTGTCTAAGGCTACATAACTACAGCCAGTGGTCACAAAGGCAAACTACCTTAATTTATTAACAATGGGAGATTAATGGGTAAGCTGGCATTTACTAGTATACTTTTCATTTGGTATTGGCTATTGATATACAATTCCTTGCAGTTTTTAAAGTGGAGAGCTTCTAAATTACAATAGAGCATATATGAAGGGCTGCATTTCAAAATGCCAGATTGGTAAACATCATAAAGGAATATAACTCACTTTGGAAGAGGCCAATCATTGATGTCTCTTCTGTGAAGGATAAGTTGCATCATTGTGCTTTAGTTACAGATCACATTTCCAACTCACTCTGAATAAGGAAGGGACATATTTGTTGTATTTTAAATGTTATCCTTAGGCAATGTGAAATTTTGAAATTGGCCAATTTATTCAGGTCAAAGGAAAGAGGTATAGAAATGAATATTATAGTAAATTCATGTTGGGTCATACAGCTTTTTTTTCCAAGAATCTAAATTTAACTTTATGGTTGTAGTAAATCTAATAAATTGTATGAGAACAGATAGATCAAGTTATTCCAGATGAACACAAGTGAACCATTTCCAGCAAATGGAAAGCATTATTATACCACACCATCCTGTTACTCATTCAAGGTACAGAAATGTACAAGCAATGAACCTTATACCTGGGAAGTTTATTCATGTTACCTTTATCAGAAATCACACCTGCTATGATCGTATTTTGCCAACCTTGTTTGTCTGGGGCCATGAAGTATAGGAAGTGGAAGGATGAAGATATACTAGGGGAATTTAATCACACAGAAATCCAATTTAGATAACTTGCACATTGTGTAAAATGAGACTTTTCCACTTAAAGCAGCACTTGCCTACAAGGTATCAAAACCAAATGCTATTTTTTATCACAACTCTGAAACTGATGACCACGAACTTTGAGAGGCCATCTGCTGAAGGTGATAAATGACAAGGTATTTTGAGAGATATCAGTACTCTACACTCTCACCAGATCTAAGCAAAGATTCTTTCCTGAACAAGGAACAACAGGACTCATTTTAACCAGTTAAATACAGACTTAAGAACCCATTCTGTCCTATTCCAAATATGATTTTCAGTCCTTAGTTAGTGTTACCCTAATTTCCAGCACATTAAAACCCATTGATTTTTTCCATGAAGGTAATCCACTAGGATAAAGACATTCCACTAAGGTAATGATAAGTTGCTTGGCAAGGAAATAAACTCATTGATCACATTATTAATTACTGAAGTAGTCCTTGTCTTTTCTGTAGCGTTGCTTCTGTTCTTCTTCCATATGTTAATATACTACATTCATTTTTTAATACTTAAACTTTCACTTTTTCATTGAAAATCCAAATAGAAATTTATGCCAAAAATATCATTTTAATGCATTTAATTCTTATAACTAAAATATTCTAAAATTTTTTTCAGCTTGAAAGGAGACTTTGTCACCTGTGTGGTGGAGTTACTGCATAGATTATTAGTGTTGTTGGCAACATCAAAATTATGTTACAAGGGCTTAGGCCTGCCATCCTCATTTCATTAGATTCTCTTCATACTGTAGTTCTCATCTTGATGCCTTATCTATGTTATCCAGGCTTTTCAACCTGGAGAACTTCTTCATCTATCTAAAACATTAAGGCTTGTTCTTTCAAACTAGAAAGATTTGATTCTATTAATTCAATCAGACCTCTTTCTTCCATTAGAGTTGATTTTTTAAACTTGATTTTTTTAATTTCACTTTTTTTTTTTTACCATTTTTTCCCAAGTGTAATTAACATACAGTGTTATTTTAGTTTCAGGTGTACAATATAATGATTCAACAACTCTATACATCACTCAGTGCTCCTCAAGGTAAGTGTACTCCTTTTTTTAATTTTATTTTAATTCTGGTATAGTTAACCTACAGTGTTAGATTAGTTTCAGGTGTACAATATAGTGATTCAACGATGCCATACATGACTCAGTGCTCCTTATTCCCCATCACCTATTTCACCTATCCCTTCAACCACCTCCCCTCAGGGAACCACCAGTTTGTTCTTTATATCTAAGCATCTGTTTTGTTTTGTTTTTCCCATTAAGATCTGATTTAAAGCTCATTTCCAGCAAATTTTCTCTGATCAACCCCATTACTCTTTGATTTTGCCTCATCTTTGATATTAGCATACTTAGATATATTGGTTTTAGTGTTTTGCTTAGTAATTGTACTTTACTTGTGGTTTAACTCACAAGAATATTCCAAGCTTCTCATTGTTGTTCACAACATCCCCTCCATCTTTTATAGTCTCTTGCATCATCTGTCGGTTATAGTAATTCATCGCCTTTGGCAAGCTTTGAGAACTGATTGATTCAACCTTTTATCAGTTGTCAGAACTTTCTTTTTTTCTTTTGGAGGTGATAAATATCAGTCCCTCTAGCTTTTAGAAGCTCCTTCATAGCCTCTTTATAAGGTGGAATACTGTAATGAAAGCAAGTTTAAGCCAATATCTGTCAAATACCAAATAATTATTAGAAATAAAGCACAAAACAGTCATAAGTCCTGGCGTGTTTTCTGTTTGTTTGTTTGTTAATCTCAGGGAATCTTTGAACTCCATCTTCAGCCACTTTGGACACTTCAGGAACAAAATATAAGAATACAGGATTTGTGGCACTATAATCCCAAAGCTCTGCTTTGTCTGGTGTCTCCACTCCTATCACAGAGTAATAGTTGCCATGTCTGATAAAAAGGTGGATTTATCCTGCTATTAAATACAACTTCAAGATAACCCCTTCCTTCACACAAGGACCCAGGGGTAGTGAATATTCCCAACTAACCTGGAAAATCCCTGCTAGTAGAAAACCATTCTGCAAGTCAAAGCATCAGCCAAAAGGTATTGAGGGACACTGTTTAGATGTTACAAAACGCATTTTGGGTATACGTGGGAATCGGAAAGGACCAGGTGATGATATATTCAGGAATAACTTTTGTTTGTGTTAGGCATTATTTTGTTATTTTGTTTAACAAGAGCTAATGTTATTCTGACAACATAAAAAGACACTTTTATCTTTTGGAGTGTGATTTTAAATTGTCTGTGTAATGTTTGGTAATGTTATGACTCTCCCATACTACCACTCCATCCCATTTCACAGAGGAGTCATTTTATGGACTGCCTAGAGTGCTGGATGATTCTGCCAAAGGACTGACATTGCACTTTGCTCAGGAGAATCCACGAGGACTGAGTGGGCATGCTCCTGGCTCGCCTGTCTAGGTAAGATGATTTCTTGCTTGCTAATAAATGTGTATTTGTCAGAAGATAGTTTAAGACTTGTTTTTATTATAGTAAGCCACCTGTTAGTGAGAAGTGCTAGCTGAAGGCTTTCTATACATGACAAAAAGAACTCTGAAATTTCTAGAATGCAAAATTGTTGTGTTGGTTAGCAACAATAGGATTTTATCGTTGCCTGGGCATTTGAATGATATATTCTCTAAATCTTCCCCTAATCAGATACTAAACCACCTAAGAAAAACTATACTGATCTATTAGTAATGAGATTTTCTTCCAGACCTTGTCTCTGAAATAGTAGCTGCGTCACAAATATCTTCTTTCTGAGTTTTTTTAAAAAATTTTTTTAAAAGATTATATTTATTTATTTGACAGAGAGAGACACAGCGAGAGAGGGAACACAAGCAGGGGGAGTGGGAGAGGGAGAAGCAGGCTTCCCGAGGAGCAGGGAGCCAGATGCAGGGCTCGATCCCAGGACCCTGGGATCATGACCTGAGCAGAAGGCAGATGCTTAACAACTGAGCCACCCAGGTGCCCCTGAGTTTTTTTTTTTTTTAATTACCACCTTCTTTCTAAAAGTATGAGGGTATTCTAGTGGCACTAACAATCTAATCCAAGGTCTCATTTTGTAATATCAGTCAGTATTTCATTTTTACAGAAAGAATGGCTGGTGTGGGTTAATACAGCACATCAGGTAAGTGTAGGTCAAATAGGTTTCTCTGACAGTTCTTTTCCCCTCACCCTTCTGTGCAGCAGAGGGCAGTAGTGAACTGTACATGTTTCCTCTAGGAACAAACCAAACAAATATAATTACATAATTTAAAAATCATATTGAAAATGATGCACATTCAATAGTATTTTTGGTCCCCTGAACACACAGTAATTTACCTGGGCTACAATTTATATATGGTAGCTAATTTCATATCTCAGACTTATGGTCCCATTCAGACAACTTAGGGTTTCAGTGTAACATTGTATTGCATCGTCATTCACAAATCAGATGTGGGCTGAAATTAAATATTTTTTTCCTAAGAAAAATATAATAGCCTAAAGGAAATTTTATAGTGAAGAGGTATTTAGCTATTTCTAGACTTAAAACATTGTCTTCTTCAAGATAAATATAATACTGTAATGAAATTGTCTTCTTTAAAACATTTTTTAGTAAATTAATTTAAAATAGTTTTTTTACCAAATAATCACATTTATGGAATTTTTATTAACTTTTTTTTAATTTATGCAATTGAAATGAAGTATTAAATTTCAACTTCTAGGCATTATTTACCTACATATTTTCATACTTATCCATATTTTCCCTTAAATGTCATCTATTGTCTTCCTAGTAAAGAAGATGAAAAGTTAGTGCCCTTACCACCCTCGGGTATTTCTTCGCCGTATTCCTCCAAAATACCACTTTATATTATTCAGTTTTAGGCCCTGTGCCTTATTCATAGAGGGCAATTATTAAACATATGTCTACTGAGTATTCAAATAGCTGAAAGAAATTTCCAATTAAGGAGAGGCTACTCACATTTACTCAGTCCTGACTCTGTGCATAGGGTTTCCAGTTGCTGTTAAACCACCATCACACAGAAAACCATTTCTGTTTATCTTTTCAGATTGTAGCATCTGAATAGATCTTTTCAAAGTAGAAAAGTACATGCGGTTCTTGGGAAAAAGCTTGTTAGAAGAGAAAAGATCTTAGATTTTAGTTACACAGCTCATGTTTAGATCCTGGCTCCTCTTATCAGTTGCCAGACTTCACCACTTTTGCTGCCCGTCTAAGTCTTCTCAGAGATGTGCAGCAGTGGCAATGAACATTTTCATTTTCTGCTTATCTTGTTTGCTTCCATTCTTACTTGGAGGAACCTGCTACTCCCTTGAGGAAGCCCAGTATTTAAACTCAGATATCTTAGTAATTACATTACATATAAATGGAAAATATTCCAATTAAAAGACAAAGTTTGCTAGCTGAATAAAAAAAGAAAATTGAACTATATGCTATTTGTAAGAGGCACACATTAATCACATTAATTAGAAAAATAGAGAAGATGAGGAGCACTTACCTGGGTAGCTCAGTTAAAGGTCTGACTCTTGGGATGCCTGGGTGCCTCAGTCAGTTAAGCATCTGCCTTCAGCTCAGGTCATGATCCCAGGGTCCTGGGATCAAGTCCTGCATCAGGCTCCCTGCTCTGCGGGGAGCCTGCTTGTCCCTCTGCCTCTGTCTCTCTCTCTCTCTCTGGCTCTCATGAATAAATAAATAAAATCTTAAAAAAAAAAAAGTTCTGACTCTTGGCTTTGGCTCAGGTCATGATCTTTGGGTCATGAGATAGAGCCCTGCACTGGCTCCGTGTTCAGCAGGCAGTCTGCTTGAGATTCTCTCCCTCTGCCACTTCTCTCTTTCTCTCTCTCTCTCAAATAAATAAATAAATAAATAAATAAATAAATAAATAAATAAAATCTTTAGAAAAATAAAGAGGATGAAAGTACAAGAAAGAAAAAGATTTCCCATGCAAACACTATTTAAAAAAAAAAAAGCTGGTGTAAGTATATCAATATCAAAGTAGATTATAATACAAGCAGATATAAGTGAGACATTTGATATGGTAACACGGCCAATTCAAGAGAAAGATGTAACAATTCAATATTTATATTCACTTAAATACATATTTTTAAATATAAAAAGGAGAGCTGACAAAATTGAATGAAGAATAAAAGCAAAGTCAATATTGGAGATTTTAACACACTTTTCTCTGTAACTCGTGGGAAAAAATTGCTAAAATCAATAAAAATTTAGAAGATTTGAGCAACACAATTAACCACCTTGACTTTATTGACATATATTGATTATGACTCCTAAAACCATAAAATATATATACTTTTCAATTTCACAGGGAACATTTACCAAAATAATACAAGTCTTGGACCACAGAGTGAATCTCAACAAATTGTAAAGAACTGAAATCATGCAGAGATCTCTAGACAACAGAATTAAACTAGAAATCACCAAAAGTAAAATAACTACAAAATCTGTAAACATTTGGAACCAATCAGCACACTTTTAAATAAACCACTAGTCAAAGAAGAATTTACAAAGGAAATTAGGAGATACTTTAAATTGGATGATTAATTTAATATATCAAAGCCTATGGAATGCTGCTAACACTGCATTTAAGGAAAATTTTATGATTTGTCTCCCTCTCTGGTTTCATCTTGTTTCATTTTTCCTTCCCTTCCCCTATGATCCTCTGTCTTGTTTCTCAAATTCCTCGTATTAGTGAGATCATATGATACTTGTCTTTATCTGATTGACTTATTTTGCTTAGCATAATACCCTTTAGTTCCATCCAGCTTGATATTTTTAAAAGCCAATTTTCTTAAAATTTATCTACAGATGCAATAGCATCTCAATGAAAATTCTACTTTATGTGTGTGTGAAATTGACACATTTCCATAGGAATGCAGAGGACCTAATAAAGTAAAACAATTTTGGTACAGAAAAACAAATAAAGGATGTACAGTACCAGATACAAAGGTTAGCTATAAAGCTGTAATAACTAAAATACTGTAAGATTAGCATAAACACAGACAAACAGACCAATGAACTATAATAGAGAGCCCAGAAACAGTTCTGCACATGATATTCGGTATGCTATATGACAAAAGCACCACTGCAGTTGAGTAGGGTAAATAGTGCTGGGTTCATTGGATATCTACATGGAAAAATGAACTTTGATCTTTTACATATTTGATTAATTAATGAATTAGTTAATTAACTTGAGATGGATCATAGACCCAATATAAAAAAGGAAACAATAAAGCTACCCAAAGAAAACAGTAGAAACTCTTCAAGACCTTGGTATAAACAAAGATTTCTTAAAAAGAGTGCAAAAACCCAATCCATAATAGAAAACATTAACAAGTGGACTACATTAAAAATAAAAATGTATACTTATTGAAAGACATTTTTAACATTAAAACTGCTAAAGACAAATCACAGAGTGGATATTTATGACACATATATTTCATAAAGGACTTATATTCATAACAAAGAGCTGCTCCAAAATAAAACAGACAAAAAAGAATGACATGATGTTTAAAAATGGCCAAAGACTTAAACAGAGCCGTCATAAAAGGATGTATCCAAATGACTGCTAAGATATTAAAATACACATTTCACAAAGAAAGATGTCCAAATAGCCAAGCAATCAGGGAATTGCAAATGAAGGCACAATGAGGTAGAGATACACATCTACAACAAGAGCTAAAGTTAAAAAGATTGTCAATTCCAGCAAGGATACAGAGCAGGTAGGGAAAGTAAGTGGTGGAGAACAGGGAACCATAGACACCCTTAGTCTGTGAGAGCTCAAATACCGAACCTAGAAGAAGCCCAGCGGAAGAGAAACCCAGGCAGGGACTGCCAAGTAAGGCTCACCATGGAGGAAGACTTCTCTTCCAGTATGCTGGTGCCTCCCATTGGCCAAACCTAAGTTGGAAGCCAGAGGGCACTGGATGTGGTGATGCAGTTTATAAAAGTCAGGTGTCCCATTGATGTATGTCTCTATTTTTGTTCCAGTACCATACTGTCTTGATGATTACAGCTTTGTGATATAGCTTGAAGCTTTGCTTTTCTTTTTCAACATTCCTCTTGCTACTCGGGGTCTTTTCTGGTTCCATACAAATTACAGGATAATTTGTTCCAGCTCTGAAAAAAGCTGGTGGTATTTTGATAGGGATTGCAGTGAATGTGTAGATTATTCTGGGTAACATAGACATTTTAAGAATATTCTTCTACTCCATAAGCATGGAATGTTTTTCCATTTCTTTGTGTCTTCCTCAATTTCTTTCATAAGTGTTCTGTAGTTTTTAGAGTACAGATCCTTTACATCCTCGGTTAGGTTTATTCCTAGGTATCTTACAGTTTTTTGGTGCAATTGTAAATGGGATTGATTCCTTAATTTCTCTCTCTTCTGTCTTATTGTTAGTGGATAGAAATGCAACTGATTTCTGTGCACTGATTTTATATCCCGCTACATTGCTGAATTCCTGTATGAGTTCTAGCAATTTTGGGGTAGAGTCTTTTGGGTTTTCCACATGAAGTAGCATGTCATCTGCGAAGAGTGAGAGTTTGACTTCTTCTTTGCCAATTTGAATGTCTTTTATTTCTTTCTGTTGTCTGATCACTGAGGCTAGGACTTCTAGTACAATGTTGAAAAACTGGTGAGATTAGGCATCCCTATCCTGTTCCTGACCTTCGGGGAAAAACTCTCAGGTTTTCCCCATTGAGGATGATATTCACTGTGAGTTTTTCATAGATGGCTTTTATGATATTGAGGTATGCTCCCTCTATCCCTACACTGTGGAGAGTTTGGGACCCTCAACTCTATGGTCATCTAATCTTTGAAAAGCAGGAAAGAATATCCAATGGAAAAAGGACAGTCTCTTCAATAAGTGGTGCTGGGAAAATTGGACAGCCACATGCAGAAGAATGAAACTGGACCATTTTCTTATACCTTACACAAAGAACTCAAAATAGATGAAAGACCTAAATGTGAGACAGGAATCTATCAAAATCCTAGAGGAGAACACAGGCAGCAACCTCTGTGACCTTGGCCACAGCAACTTCTTCCTAGACACATCTCTGAAGGCAAGGGAAACAAAAGCAAAAATAAAATATTGGGACCTCATTAAGATAAAAAGCTTCTTCACAGCAAAGGAAACAGTCAACAAAACTAAGAGGCAACCCATGGAATGGGAGAAAATATTAGATAAAGGGCTAGTATCTAAGATCTATAAAGAACTTATAGAAGACATACGAAATGGCCAACAGACATATGAAAAAATGCCCCACATCCCTTTGCATCAGGGAAATGCAAATAAAAACCACAATGAGATACCACCTCACACCAGTCAGAATGGCTAAAATTAACAAGATAGGAAACAATAAATGTTGGCAAAGATGAAGAGAAAGGGGAACCCTCTTAACCTGTTGGTGGGAATGCAAGCAGGTACAGCCACTCTGGAAAACAGTGTGGAAGTTCCTCAAGAAGTTAAAAACAGAGCTACCTCACAACCCAGCAATTGCACTACTATGTATTTACCCCAAAGATACAAATGTAGTGATTCAAAGGGGCACCTGCACACCAATGTTCATAGCAGCAATGTCTACAACAGCCAAACTGTGGAAAGAGCTGAGATGTCCATCAATAGATGAATGGATAAAGAAAATGTGGTATATATATATACAATGGAATATTACTCAGCTATCAGAAAGGATGACTACTTAATCATTTACATTGATGTGGATGGAACTGAAGGGTATTATGCTGAGCAAAATAAGTCAATCAGTGAAAGACAATTATCATATGGTTTCACTCATATGTGGAATATAAGAAATAGCACAGAGGATCATAGGGAAAGGGAGGAAAAACTGAATGAGAAGTCATCAAAGAGGGAGAAAAACCATGAGACTCTTAACTGTAGGAAACAAACTGCAGGTTGCTGGAGGGGAAGTGGGTGGGAGGATGCGCTAACTGGGTGATGGGCATTAAGGGCATGGGATGTGATGAGTACCAGGTATTATACACAACTGATAAATTACTGAATGCTACATCTGAAACTAATGAGGTACTATATATTGGCTAATTGAATTTAAATAATAATAAATAAATAATTTTTTAAAAAGTCAGGTGGATCTGAAGGGGCAGAGATCCAGCACCACTTATTTATTTATATATTTGTCATATCTATCAATCCATCAATTTATCTATTTATCTACCTAATCTATTTATTTTTGAATTAGCTTGTGTGTGTGTGTGTGTGTGTGTATGTGTGAAAGTTGTTGCACGTGTAAAATGAAATCAAATGGCCAAAGAGATTGAGAATCACAAACAACTAATATTTATCTACTTACTACATGCTAAGCATGTTGACAGAAACTTCCAGGCTTCTTGCTTAAGGTACAGTATGATTAGTTTTTTTTTTTTCAGTATGATTAAATTTTGGTGATGTGAAAAGGACATTAACTAAAAACAGTAACATAAGCTGCAACAGAATTTTTTAATGTTTTTTATTTACTTTTTGTCTACTTGATTGATGAAGAAATGTGTATTATGGTTGAAGAACAGAAATCCTCATGGTAGAACATATCAATACAAAATAGCCCTTAATTTAATTCCTTTTATCTCAGATTCTGCACTGATATGAATAGCACTTCAATGTTTCAGAATTTTTCACATGTATCTTAGTCCATCTCTTTATTTTAACCTTTTATTGCTATTTTGTTTTAAATGTAATTCTTATAAGTCAAATGTTTTTAATTATTAATTAATTTTTTAAAACTTTTCATATGTAATTTTATTTTTACCTTTACTTCTAATCTATATAAATAGTGGGCCATATTTGAGGTGCTTCTGCCCTCTATTTGGATAAAAGGCTCTGTTGGATTGGCATGCCCATGCCATCCTTTTTTTAAGTTTTTCTTTAAATTCCAGTTAGCTAACATACAGTATAATATTAGGTTCAGGTGTATGATATAGTGATTAAACACTTCCATAAAATACCCAGTGCTCAACACAAGTGCCCTCCTTAATCTCCACCACCTATTTAACCCATCCCCCCACCCACCTTCCCTCTGATCAATTTGTTCTCTATAATTAAGTCTGTTTCTTGGTTTGCCTCTTTCTCTCTCTCTTTTTTTCCCCCTTTGCTCATTTGTTTTGTCTCTTAAGTTCCACATATGAGTGAAATCACGGTATTTGTCTTTCTCTGACTTATTTCGCTTAGCATAATACTCTCTAGCTCCATCCATGTCATTGCAAATGGCAAGATTTCCATTCCTTTTCATGACTGAGTAATATTCCATTATATATATATTGGTTATATATATATATATATATATATATATATATATATATATATATATATTCCATTATATACATACCACCTTTTCTTTATCCATTAATCCATCAATAGACACTTGAGCTATTTCCATAATTTGATTATCGTAGATAATGCTACCATAAACATTGGGGTGCATGTGTCCCTTAATGCAATCCCTATCAAAATACCAACAGCATTTTTCACAGAGCTAGAACAAACAATCCTAAATTTGTATGGAATTATAAAAGACCTTAAATAGGCAAAGCAACCTTGAAAAAGAAAAGCAAAGCTGGAGGCATCACAATTCTGGACTTCAAGTTATATTACAAAGCAGTAGTGATCAAAACAGTATGGTACTGGCACAAAAATGGACACACATAGATCAATGGAACAGAATAGAAAACCCAGAAATGAGCCCACAACTATATGGTCAATTAACCTTTGTCAAAGCAGGAAAGAATATCCAATGGGAAAAAGACAGTCTCTTCAATAAGTGGTGCTGGGAAAATTGGACAGCCACATGCAAAAGAATGAAACCGGACCACTTTATTACACCAAACACAAAAATAAATTCAAAATGGATGAAAGACCTAAATGTGAGACCTGAAACCATAAAAATCCTAGAGGAGAACACAGGCAGTAATTTCTTTGACATTGGCCATAGCAGCTTCCTTCTAGATGTATCTCCAGAAGCAAGAGAAACAAAAGCAAACAGAAACTATTGGAACTTCATCAAAATAAAAAGCTTCTGCACAGTGAAGGAACAATCAACAAAACTAAAAGGCAACCTATGGAATAGGAGAAGATATTTGGAAATGACATATTTGATAAAGGGTTAGTATCCAAAATATGTAAAGAACTTATGAAACTCAATATCCAAAAAACAAATAATCCAGTTAGAAAATGGGCAGAAGACATGAATAGACATTTTTCTGGAGAAGACATACAGATGGCCAACAGACACATGAAAAGATGCTCAACATCACTCATCCTCAGGGAAACACAAATAAAAACTACAATGAGATATCACTCACATCTGTCAGAATGGCTAAAAGTAACAACTCAGGAAAAAACCGATGTTGGCGAAGATGTGGAGAGAAAGGAACTCTCTTGCACTGTTGGTGGGAATACAAACTGGTGCAGGCACTGTGGACAACAGTATGGAAGTTCCTCAAAAGGTTAAAAATAGAACTACCCTACAATCAAGCAGTTGCACTACTAGGTATTTACTCAAAGAATACAAAAAATATATTATTAATTTAATATGAGAATTTTTAATAGGAAAATTTAATCTATTTCTATTCATTTCATAACAAATTAGCATGTCCAAAATAGAATTCCTCTCTACATATTATTATTCTCCAATAGTTCTCATCTCAATAAATGATACTGACATCCGTCCAAGTCCCAGGGTACCAGTCACAATTTCTCCCTCTTGCATACTTTGAAAATTCAATCCATCAGCAAATCCTGTTGGCTATACCTCCAAAGTAAATTTCAGTTCTACCTCTCCCTATCTTCCTTACCATTCCTTCTCACTTAGATTCTCACAATATTCATTCTACTGCCTCCTGTAGTGGATTTTCCATTTAGGAGCCAGAGTTATATCTTTTTAAAAATGTAAATCAGGTTATGAATTCTTATGCTTAAAACCTTTCTATGGATTCTCATTGCATTTCAACTTAAATGCAAACTTTTTACTTTTTCTCACATGGGACTTAACACTGTTTTACTTCTGTATCCTTTTCCAACCTCATGTCAAACTCTCTCAATTTCTCCAGCTCATCCACACTGGCCTGTTATATCTTTGAACCAATCAAGTTCATCCTTTCTTTAAGACTTTTGTGTATGCGTTTCCTTTGCTTAAAATCATCTTCAACCCACGTTTAGTATCTTGACTCTTTTTCATATATAATGCCTCAGTTCACATATACCTCAGTCATGAGGCTTTCTTCTACAACTATTCTATCTAAATAAGTTATTCCACCTTAACCCAGTAGAGTTACTGCAGTGGCATTCAGACAGGAGAAGACATTCCCATGGATATTTGAGCAAGAACAAATTTAAGGGATTCTATGAATTGACTTAACTTCCAGATATTTTATTTTCCCATGGTTTATGAAAATTTCCCGGGTGCCAAGCAAAGGAGCAAAGAAAGCTTACTGTAATGTTTAGTCAAGACCATAAACCATAAACCTTTAAGGCCACTTCTCTTTCCCTGTGTTATAAACATTTCTCTTAATGGTGAAATGTGGCACTGGCAGCAGGGTGTTTTGGCTCTGTTAGGATGTTTTGAATGTAGATACATAGTGGAGTGTACAGGTAGGAATAACTCATTTAACAAATTCATATGAACAAAGTCAAAGACTGCATCACTCTTTTTTTTTTTCCTTACAATGGAATATTAGTCAGCCATAAAAAAGAATGAAATCTTGTCATTTGCAATGACATGGATAGAGCTAGAGAGTATCATGCTAAGCAAAATAAGTCAGTCAGAGAAAGACAAATACCATATGATTTCATTTATATGAGGAATTTAAGAAACAAAACAGATGAACATGGGAGAAAACAAGAGAAACAAACCAGGAAACAGACTCTTAACTATAGAGAACAAAGTGAGGGTTACTGGAGGGGTGTGGGGTGGGGGGATGCGCTAAGTGGGTGATGGGTATTAAGGCATGCACTTGTTGTGATGAGCACTGGGTGTTGTATGTAAGTGATGAATCACTAAATTCTACACCAAAACTAATATTACACTATATATGTTAACTAACTGGAATTTAAATAAAAACTTGAGAATAGAAGACTGCACCGCTTTTTTTAAAAGATTTATTTATTTATTTTTAGAGAGAGACAGAGAGAGAGAGAGTGGGGAGAGGGGCAGAAGGAGGGAATCCTCAAGAAGACTCCCTGCTGGGGTGCTTAGGTGGCTCAGTTGGTTAAGCGTCTGCCTTTGGCTCAGGTCATGAACCCAGGGTCCTGGGATTGAGCCCCTCGGGGAGACTGCTTCTCCCTCTTCTCCCCACTTGTGCTCACTCTCGCTATCTCTGTCTCTCTCCCTCTCAAATAAATAAAAATAAAAAAATAAGTAAATAAATAAAATCCTAAAAAAAAAAGAAGACTCCCTGCTGAGTGTGGAGCCTGGTGCTGGTCTTGATCCTAGGATCCTGAGATCATGATCTGAGTTGAAATCAAGAGTCAGTTGCTTAACCAACTGAGCCACCCAGGTGCCCCAAGACAATCACTCTTAAGAGAGGGTACTATGAGAGCAAAGCTAAGAAAGCATAAGAAAGAAATGTTGAATGCAAGAAAAAAAGTTTTAAAAATGTATTTAAATTCAAGCAATTATTTTCAGAAATTTTAATGTTCATCTCTGAAATACTTTATCTTCTCTTAAAAACAATCCCTTTGAAGGTGTCGAAGTTGCATCAATTCTAATGCTAATCCTCATTGTTACTTGCTAACTAGATGTTCTTTAACATTATCAAAATTTTCAATATACATTTGATAAAAATATATGGACAAAACTCATATATAATTTTATAGCTTTAAGTGAACATTAGGCAATAAGGTAAACAAACTCAAATCACATCTTGACCTATTTTTCTAATTTTAATAAATGCTCATTATTTTATCTCATAAATTATTTAATATTTTCTACCTCCTACTAACAAAAAAAGAGAAATTACATGATGTTTGTTGTAATTTCTGTTATGTTTTATTACTGTGTACTAGCATTAATACATAGAAAAAATTTTATCATGATGTTTAACAAAAGTAGTGACATTATTACAGATTTTTATTATCAATTCTTATTTTTTCCCAAAAGCCAACCATTAGAATTTGACTTTGTACTCACGTACTTTTAAGGCTGTATCATATTTTTTATCATGCCCTACCATAAGTAATTTTAGTTACTGATATGGTATCATTAAAAATTAAGCAGAAAAAACTATAATGATATATTATCTCATTTTTATAATGTATAAAGGTTGATTAGATAATTTCTATATCTTTTTAACATTCACTGATTTTACTGAACTATCTTTCACAGTGTATACTATGATTGACTTCTTAGTGGTTTTATGATACTTATTGAAATGCTTTATTAACACTTGTCTGAAATTAAAAATCAAGTGTTTTTCTAAAATAAAATAGGACTAATCTGTATATTTGAAATGACAGTGAAGATTTGATTTACCAACTTAATTAACAAAGCAAATATTTTCCACAATTTGAATATGCTAATGCTGCAGCTTCAAGATTTTAATAAAAATAGATTTTGTGCACATAGTAAGATAAAAACCTCTTATTAGGAATATTGTATTGGTAACTGTGTAATACATAATAACATTTTGATTTTGCAAAGTTTTCTGAGCTTATTGAATTAAATGTGAAAATGTAACCAATGTAATCAATAGTTATTGGATAGTTCTTGGAAAGGGCACTTGGGTATCATTGAAACTGAAAAAAATGTATGTCATTGTGGTCTATCATCAACACTATTTTTAACAATATATTATTTGAGAATTCAATTGGGACATCCTGATGTCATTTTTGACATATAACTTATAAGACGTTCAAAGAAATAAAATTGCTCTAATACAGTTCCTTCAATTACCATCTAATTATGTATGTTAAGGAGTATTCTCAAAGCTTGCAAATATTAAAATGAAAAATAACAATGGAATTGACTTACTCTAGCAAAGTATTATATTTAACCATCGACATATAAACTAACTGAAGTGTTAAAAAAACAAACCCTATTCATCTCATTAAGAGGTGCATTTTCTGGTGTGCCTGGGTGGCTCAGTCGGTTAAGCGTCTGCCTTCGGCTCAGGTCATGATCCCAGGGTCCTGGGATCGAGCCCCACATCGGGCTCCCTGCTCAGCGGGGAGCCTGCTTCTCCCTCTTCCTCTCCCTCTGTCCCTCCCCCCTGCTTGTGCACTCTCTTTCTCTCTCTGTGTCAAATAAATAAAATCTTTTTAAAAAAGAGGTACATTTCCGAACATATACATTTGCATTGGACACATTTAAAAGTATCGCAACTATTTTATTTTAAAATGTCAATATATGCCATATTACAGAAATTACATTCTCTATTAGTATTTAGGCTCCTATGAAGAAATTGGATGTCACTTAAAAACATGCTGGAGGTCCATACCAACTTAAAATTTCTTAAGGGGGTTGTAAGCAAAAATTGTTTGGGGACCACTGCTTTTTCTTACCAACCAGTTTGTTTTCTTCACAGTAGTTAGCATTTTACAGTAGATTACTTTATTGTTCAGAGGTTCTCAGGTGTAAATAACAAAATAAGAGGCTGCTTTCTGACTGCTTTGAGAGGGCATGGAAATTATTAACTATTACAGACAACTTTCAGAATTTCCAGGAGGGCTCAAGTATAGACCCCGAGGCTGTGTTAAACTGGTAACAATTCTCAACCATGCTGTGTGGAGATCTCTGGCAATAGTACCGAGCCACGATCACTCAGTCATTTGACACTTTGAACTGGAGGTCCAGCCCTGTCACCCTGGGATTCACCTGCATCTGCCCCACCTGCCGGGTGACTGGTTCTCCCCACACTATTTCCATGCCTCTTCTATTTGCTCATTTGTTTGGATGCAAATGATGGGTGAGACCTAGACTGTATACCTTAGCTACAGAAATTGGATATGTGAGTTTTCTGTTCTATATTTATTTATTTATTTATTTATATTTATTTGTTTGTTTGTTTGTTTATTTATTTATTTATTAAAGATTTTATTTATTTGACAGAGCGAGCACAAGCAGAGGGAGACAGAGGGAGAAGCAGGCTCCCTGCTGAGCAAGGAGCCTGATGTGGGACTCGATCCCAGGACTCTGAGATCATGACCCAGGCCGAAGGCAGCCGCTTAACGGACTGAGCCACCCAGGTGTCCCTATTTATTTATTTTTAAAGATTTATTTATTTGAGAGAGAGAGCGGGGGCGGGGAGGAGCAGACAGGGTGGAGAGAGAGGGAGAAGCAGACTCCGAGCTGAGAGTGGAACCCACCACGGGGCTTGATCCCATGACTCCAAGATCATGACCTGAGCTGAAATCAAGAGTCCGCCCCTTAACAGACCGGGCCACCCAGGCTCCCCCCCCCACCAGGTTCTATATTTGGAAGCCAGAACTCATAATATGGAAAAACTTAATATTCATAAGAAGGCAGGTAATGATTCTGGACAAGTACAAAGGAAAAATATCTACTATAGAGATGTCACTGTCTTTTCCAAAGGGGAGTGAGCTCCTTGAAAGCTGTGCCTTTGTCTTTTACACTCCATCTACCACACTGAGAGACCATACCTTCAAGGATAGATTGTGTCACTTCCCTTGGTAGATTTAGACAATAGAATTGGGATGAGAGATTTTCTCTGGCAACATCAATGAGCAGCATGTTTGCAAGAGAAAGTCAACTGCTTCATATTTTCATTGATACAGCTCAGGCCTCTGAGCTATGAGACATAGAAGGAAAGAAATAAAAATATATTCTTTACCTTTCTTCATGTGGATGCTGCTGGTTTTTCATGAGAGAAGCATAGGAAGGCCCAAACTGGCAATTCACACTCAGTTTTAGGGACAATGCATTGTTTACCAGTTTTTATTTTTATTTTTTTTTAATTTAAATTTTTAATTATTTTATTTTATTTTTAAGATCTTATTTATTTATCTGACAGAGAGAGAGAGACAGTGAGAGAAGGAACACAAGCAGGGGGAATGGGAGAGGGAGAAGCAGGCTTCCTGCTGAGCAGGGAGCCCGATGCAGGGCTTGATCCCAGGACCCTGGGATCATGACCTGAGCCGAAGGCAGATGCTTAACGACTGAGCCACTCAGGCGCCCCCAGTTTTTAAATTAAGCATTGATTCAAGGCTCTTTAGATTATGCCGGGCTGAGCACTGTATAAACATGTGTGTTTTATGTCTTCCCTGTACTCACTAAATTTTTTCTAATTTCTCATATCCTGGGCATTATCAACCTATTTATCACACCATTTTATTAGCCCAAGGTACATGAAAATTGATCTTGCTTTCTTTTAACTTCCAAAAACATGTATTATTACCAAAAACACACTTGCAACCCCTAATAAATGTTCTTACGTTTATAGCACATTATGAAGCCAGCTTCCTATACTTACTGGTATTAAGGTTACATTGTCCTTTGTTACGAACTGAGTTGTGTTTCCCCCACTCCCAAATTCATATATTAACGTTCTAACCTCCAGTACTTCAGGATGTGGGCTATTTGGAGATAGGTAAGGTCTTTACAGAGGTAATGGCGTTAAAGTGAGGTAATTGGGATGCGTCCTCATCCAATATGACCTGTGTCCTTATGAAAAGGGGAAACTTGAATACAGACATGGGTTCAAAATGCCACATGAATATGAAGGCAGAGATTGGGGAGATGCATGGGGTGAAGACAAGGAATGCTAACTGGTGCCAGCAAACCACTAGAAACTAGGAGAGAGGCATGGAACAGATCTTTCTTATAGCCCTCAAAAGGAACCAACCCTGCTGACACTCCAGAATTGTGAAAAAATACATTTCTGTTTCAGCCACTCAGTTTGTTGTACTTTGTTACAGCAGCCCTAGCAAATGAATAAAGCCTTGTCTGACATCAGCTCTCTTCAGATTTTCTTTTGTACATGTGTCTCTGTCACCTTGAACTTTTTTTTTAATCTCTAGAACACTGAAGTTTATTTTTACATCATACTTCAGTGTCAGGAGAGATGCTTTCAGATACATCATATCTAAGACCATTTGTGGGACGACTGTGCTAGATGTCAGCTTTTCTAGGGAACTAAAGAAAAAGGATAAAGCTCTGGGGGCTCCTGGGTGGCTCAGTTGGTTAAGCAGCTGACTCTTGGTTTCGGCTCAGGTCATGATCTCAGGGTTGTGAGATCTAGCCCCATGACCAGCTCTACGCTCAGCACGGAGTCTGCTTGAGATTCTCTCCCTTTCACTCTCCCTCGGCCCCTCCCCTCATGCCCCTGCCCCTTGCCCCCTCTCTCTTAAATAATAATTAAAAAAAAAAAAAAGGATGAAGCTTTGGAAGTCAAAGAATTCTAGTCTTCTTGGGGGGCCAGCATTTACTGGGATGCAACTTTTTTTTTAGTTATTTGTCTGCCATGCAGCTGGTGGGTGATAAGCCTCTTCCTATGTCTGAGGGGCTCCATTCCAGGCAGCCTGGAAATGCTTTGAGAACAGCTTTTCTTTTACTTTGTCTTATCTTTCTAATCTTTCTTTGGATTTAATTTTCTCACTCCTTTGCAATGAAATAGTAACATGAAAATAGCTGAGATTCTGGTAGGAGCCTGGACGGACCAAGGAAGCAGCTCCCTCTTTATTGGCCTGGATTTTTGCTTGCAGCTCCATATTGCCCATCCTCACTTACCAGGACACCACACTGAATTTATAGATGAAGTTAGGAAGAATTAACATCTTGATGACACTGATATTCCAACCATAAATACACTATATCTCTCCATTTATTTACATCTTTGATTGTTTTCCTTAGGGTTTTGTAATTTTCCACATATAGATCCTGTGCATATTTTGTTAAACTGGTAACAAAGTATTTCTTTTCTTGTGTTTTTTTGTTACTATTGTAAATGGTATGTTTCTAATTTAAGATTCCAATTGTTTATTACTAGTACCTAGGAGAGCAAAAATAACTATTACATATTAATCTTTTACCCCATGATGTCACTATTTCTGCTTATTAGTTCCAGGAAGTTTTTTGTTGATTCTTTGGCATTTCCTGCATAGGCAATTATGTCATCTGTGAACAAAGACAAAGTATATATTCTTCTCAAGTTCACATGGAAAAGAACAAAGTTCTTTTCTTCCTTTCCAATTCGTATACATTTTATTTCCTTTTATTACCTTATTGCACTAGCTAGGACTTCCACAATATTACTTAATAGGAGTAGTAAGAGAGGACATACTTGTCTTCATCCTAATGTTAGCGGGAAAGCATCCTGTTTCTTGCCATTAAGTATGATGTTAGCTCTAATTCTTTTGTAGATGTTCCTCATAAGGTTGAGAAAGTTCTCTGTTCTTAGTTTTCTGAGAGATTTTATCATTTATAGGTGTTGAATTTTGTCAGCTTCTTTTTCTGCATCAGTTGCTACAATCACATGATTTTTTAAGACTATTTAGGTAGTAGATTCCATTAATTTTTTTAGATATTGAGCTGGCCTTGCATACCTGGAATACCTTGGTTTGGTGTACAATTTTTTCATTTACTGTTTGATTGATTTGCTAATGTTTTTGTGAGGATTTTGCATCTAACGTTCTTGAGAGACATTGGTCTGTAGTTTCCTTTATTGTAATGTTTTTATCTGACTTTGGCATAAAAATAATGCTGATCTCTTGGAGCACCTGGGTGGCTCAGTTGGTTAAGTGCCTGACTCTTGGTTTCGGCTCGGGTCATGATCTCAGGGTCGTGAGATTGAGCCCCACATCGGGCTTCCTGCTGAGCATGGGGTTGGCTTAAAATTCTCTCTCTCCTTCTTCCTCTGCCCCTCTCCCCACTCTCTCTCTCTCTCAGAAATAAATAAATAAATAAATAAATAAATAAATAAATAAATAAATAAATAAA
>NW_023270871.1:4920863-4966216 GCF_011800145.1 Mirounga leonina
AAATAAATAAATAAATAAATAAATAAATAAATAAATAAATAAATAAAATAATAATGCTGGTCTCATAGAATGAGTTGGGAAGCACTCCCTCTGCTGCTATCTGTTGAAAAGGATTATAGAGATTTGGTATGTAATCTTCTTTAAATATCTGGTAGAATTTAGCAGTAAACCCATCTGGGCCTGTTTCTTTCAGCTTTGGTAGGTTATTAGTTACTTTAATAAATTTCTTTAATACATATAAGCCTATTCAGATTGTCAGCTTCTCCTTGTATGGTTTTAGGTAGATTGTGTCTTTTGAGGAATTGGTCCATTTCATCTAGGTTATAAAGTGTGTGGGCATAGAGTTGTTCATAATATTCTCGTGTTATCCTTTTAATGTCATAGGATCAGTAGAGATAGGACCTCTTTCCTCTTCTTATTTTTTTCTTCTTGAGAGAGAGAGAGTGCAAGCAGGGAAGGACAGGGGGAGGAGAGAGAGAATCATAAGCAGTTTCCACGCTTAGCACAGAGCCCCACATGGTTCCATCTTATGACCCTGAGATCATGACCTGAGCCAAAATCAAGAGTCAATGCTTAACCGACTGAGCCACCCAGCAGACTTGGCCCTCTTTCTTATATTAGTAATTTGTCTCTTTTCTATTTTTTATTAACCTGTCTAGAGATTTATCAATTTTATTGATCTTTTAAAGAACATCTTTCGATTTTGTTGAGTTTATCATTTTGTTTTTAATTTTATTGATTTCTGCTTCAATTTTTATTATTTTCTTCTGCTTTCTTTACATCTAAATTCATCTTCTGTCTCTTCTTTTGTAAGATGGAAACTTAGGTTATTTACTTTAGATCTTTCTTCTTTTCTAATTGATGTATTTAATGTTGTAAACTTCCCTCTTGGCACTGTTTTTGCTGCATCTCACAAATTTTGATGTTATGTTTTTATTTTCATTTAGTTCAAAAAATTTATAATTTTAAGACTTCTTATTTGACCTGTGTTATTTATAAGAGTGTTGCTTAATTAAAAATATTTGTGGATATTTTCTGTCGACCTTTCCGTAATTGATTTCTAATTTAATCCCTGTGGTCTGAGAACATACTTTATGTGATTTCTTTTAAGTTTGTTAAAGCTGTTTGATGGCTATGAACGTGGTCTCTTGGTGAATGTTCCATGTGAACTTGAGAAGAATATATACTTTGCTGTTGTTGGACAGAATAGTTTATAAGTATCAATTATACCAAGCTGTTCATGTCAACTATATCCTTACTGATTTTATGCCTGTTTGATTTATCAATTAATGAAAGATGGAGGGTGAAGTCTCCAAAAGTAATAGTGGACTGGTCCATCATCTATTTCTCTTTTCAGTTCTATCTGTTTTGAGTTCTCTATCAGTCTTTGCTTCATGTATTTAATGCTCTGTTGTTAGATGCATTCATATTTAGGTTTTTTAGGTCTTCTTGGAGAATTATTCCACTTAAGATTATTTAATCCAAAAAATAAATAATCCTAGGATTATTTAATCCATGGTAATTTTTGTTGTTCTGAATTCTGCTTTGCTTGAAATTAATATAGCTACTCCAGTTTTCTTTTGATTAATGTTACCATGGTATATTTTTCTCCATGCCTTTACTTTTAAGTTATCTGAATTTTATTTATTTTTTTATTTTATTTTTTAAAAAAGATTTTATTTATTTATTTGACACAGAGAGAGACAGCGAGAGAGGGAATACAAGCAGGGGGAGTGGGAGAGGGAGAAGCAGGCTTCCCTCCAAGGAGGAAGCCCGATATGGGGCTTGATCCTAGGACTCTGGGATCATGACCTGAGCTGAATGCAGACACTTAATGACTGAGCCACCCAGGCACCCCAAGTTATCTGAATTTTATATTTAAAATTGGTTTTCTTGTGAAGAAAATATAGTGGGGGCTTATGTTTTAGGCCACTCTGATGATCTCTGTCTTGCTGCTGGCATATGTAACCATTTACATTTATTGATATATCTTTGGATGGATGAATATCTTTATTATTATTATTCCAAAAAATAATTAAAAAGAGAAAAAAATCTTTGAATTCCAATTTGAGAAGTTTCTACTGACATATCTTCAAACTCACTGATTCTTTCCTTGGCATTATCCAGTTTACAGATCAAAAAGCATTTTTCATTTCTGTTATATTTTTTTATTTCTGTTATTTCCCTTTGATTATTTCTGAGCTATTCCATATTTCTGCTTATATTATCTGTTTGTTCATGCATTTTGTTTACTTTTTTCTTTTGGAACTCTTAACAATTATCTATAGCTATTTAAGTAGTCAGTATGAGAATTCCAGTATCAGTCTCATAAATGAGTATATGGTTCTGGTGCTTGCTTTGTCTGTTCAGGCTCTGAAATTTTTTTCTTTTTGGCTTGCCTTGGAGTTTTTATGAAAACCGAACATTTTGCGTTAGTAACAGAAACTACAGTAAATAGGCCTTTAGTGTGAGAATTTGTTAATCTGGCTAAGAGTCGGGATGCATTTAACACTACCATAGTGCCAGAGGCTTCACTTTCCTCTACTGTCTTTCTTTTTGTGTCCCCTCTTGACTCTGGGTTCTTTTAAGTATTCCTCCTCTGAGGGAGTCTGCGTCTTGTTCTTTTAGCTGTTATCCACTGTTATAATGCCAGAGCCCTACTGACATGGTGGTCAGTTGTGGAAGAATGGAAGCGTTCTATAATCTTATGATTAAATCTTCATTGTTTATTTAGTTGTGTTATGTATTTCACAAGTATTTCTCAAGTGATACAGCTTTTCTCCTCCTTACATAAGAAAGGAAATCTAGAAGGGGCTGGAATGGCAGAAATAGTCTTGAGCTGGGGTCAAGCTCTGGCAAAATCTTTTCCTTAGAGAATAGACTTTTTAAATGGAGAATTATCTAGACTTGTGTCACAATGATTACACTTCCCTTCTTCCTGCTAGAGCCTAGAGGGTATCTTTCCAGGATCTCCATCATGAGAATATAGTAAGTTTACTAAAGGTAAACCAATGAAAGTGTAGCAGACTCACCAAGACTGCAGCCCCTAGAGATTCCTTATTTTAAAGCTAGTCCATAATCTGCCTTCAGAAAATTATCAAAATTACCCCTGAAGTGTTCCTACCAGTTTATGCCTCTAAAAGCTTCTGCTCTTTAATAAAAATAGTGACAATAAGAAGTAATAAAAGCAGCAACGGTATTGATTCTAAAGGCACAGTTGCTTTAGATTTACATACATATTAAACAATGTCTTTGCTTGCCATTCATTCTTGCATTTCAGAAACCTTTCTTATTCCTTCTGGGACAATTATTATTTTTTTTCTTAAGGTATATCCTTCTGTAGTAGTGGCTAATTCTCTCATTTATGTGTTTATCTGAAAACAAATCTTAATTATATCATTTCTTTCTTCCTTTCTTTAGAGAGTGTGAATAGGGGGGTGGTGGGAGGGGCAGAGAGAGAGGGAGAGAATCTTAAGCAGGCTCCACACTCAGCGCAGCATCCCACATGGGGCTCAATCTCACAAACCTGAGACTATGACCTGAGCTGAAATCGAGTGTTGGACACTTAACTGACTGAGCCACCCAGGAGCCCCTTAATTATATTTTAATTCTAGGATGATAGTTCTTTGTAGGCCACAATGTCAGATTAACGTATACTTTGCAGCAAAATGTTGAAGTTTTTATTATATTTTCTTTTGGCTTCCCTCAATGCCATTGACAATATTTTTGTCAGCCTAAAGTCATTCCTTTGTAAGGCATCTCCTTCTCCTTTTCTGTTTCTCTTCCTTCTTCCCTTTCAGCTCCTTCTCCTCTTTTTTCATCATTTTCTTCTCTGCTTTTAAATATTTCCCTTTCTTCTTATAAGCTCAGAAATTCTTTATAGAGGACATCTCTTATAGTTTATACAGTATCTAATTGTACTATAGTCAAAGGGCCCCTTTTATTGTTTTGCCTGCAATGTGTCACACTTCTTTTGCAACCCTAGCCTCTACTTGTCCTTTTACTGAAACATTTATGAAATTATTCCCATGTGCCAGCATTCTACATTAAGTTTCCCCACCTAATCCTCTCAGCAATATTATAAAGTTAAGGATTGTTATTGTCTCCATTTTACAGGTGAAAAAAATGAGCTGAGACATGCTAAGTAAGGGAAAAGCTTGGACTTTGAGCCCAGATCTGTCTGGTCCCAGAGTCATCTCTCTTAATATCACCATCATATGACCTTTCAACATAAATTCTCAGCCTGGCTTGTCTACTGACTCTTCTTCATTTGAATTTCCCTAATTATTACTAGCTAAATTATGAATTTGACTGATAATAATTGCTTAGTTACTTTCATTTTAACTAGCATATATTTTTTTCTTTCCAAATGTGGTATTGGACTCTCAGGAGAATAAAATGTATTATTTGCCATGCTCCACAGTACCATCTAATACAGTGTTATGAAAAAATTAAGTGTAAATAGTAAATACTGTTTCAGTCATGAAAAAATCCAATTTTGTTTCAAATCTTAAAAGGAACTGGCAATTTTTATTTTCTGAATAAACATGTTGATCAGAATCATATAATAATTGTTTTGAATTAAAATGCATGCATGTATGGGCATCTGGGTGCCTCAGTCAGTTAAGTACTCGACTCTTGATTTCAGCTCAGGTCATGATCTCCGTGTCATGAGTCATGAGTCACGTTGGGGTCCATGCTGAGTGTGGAGCCTGCTTACGATTCTCTCTCTCCCTCTGACCCTCTCACGGTGCCCCACTCAACTCACTCTCTCTAAAAATAAATAAATAAATAAATAATAAAATAAAATAAAATAAAACGCATGTATGTAACTATTAACCAAAAATAAAAAAATGATCTATGTCCACTAAGGAGAGTGCCACAAAAAGAAGAGTGATGTTTGGGTTAATAATGTGTCATTTAAGGGCGCCTGGGTGGCTCAGTCGTTAAGCGTCTGCCTTCGGCTCAGGTCATGATCCCAGGGTCCTGGGACTGAGCCCCACATCGGGCTCCCTGCTTGGCAGGAAGCCTGCTTCTTCCTCTCCCACTCCCCCTGCTTGTGTTCCTGCTCTCGCTGTCTCTCTCTCTGTCAAGTAAATAAGTAAAGTCTTTAAAAAAAAAAAAAATAACGTGTCATTTAAATGACTAAAAGGATGATTGTCTATTTTGTCCCTTGTTAATATATGTCAATATATCAGGTTATGTTCTACATTTCTGAGATTTTGTTTAACTGAATTGTCAATTTTTAAACACACCTAAGGTTTCCACATTTCTCCATGCACCCTGGATGATAATTTTAAAAGCAGGCACCAGAAATTAGCCCGTGACCAGGACCACAGTCAGTGTGGACAAAAAATGTGTTGTTAGCATTACCGTAATAGGCTGACTTCTTTGACATCAACAACATGCTTTTCTTACCACAATTTGTTCTGCTATATTGTTTCATCATTAAGAGTGCTTGTTTAAAACTCATTTACAAAGCTGATTGCCAAGTATTGTCTACAACTATTCCAAGACATTTTGATGTGTGAAATTTACACTTGGTTATTGGACTTTTAACTGCTTTTTGCTTGCCAAGCACAGTTAATACTTGAAAACACTATAACCAAGATGGTGAAAGTTCAAGTTCCCAATGGCTGTCTTTACTTGCCTATCCTCCCCATCCACCTTTGATTATAGTTCCAGAAAATATACTGCCTCTCAGTAAATTCTTACATTCTTGGAACCGATTCCAGTAAGGCTAATTATGTGGTGGTCTAATCCCATCTTGCTATGCTCCAAGTTGGCTTTTGATTGTTATTTCAAATAAAATGCTTTTACTGCCTTCCAAATTTGTCCATGTAGTAAAAGTCCCAGAATAGTCTCAATGCCTCTTTTTTTTTTCTGAGATGAATAAATACCGCCTTGGGGAAAGTGTGGTGAGATTTGGGTGGTTATAGATATCATGCAAAAGAGCTTATGATGAGTCTGTGACTGAGAAGCAGCTAGGCATGCATGTGTGATGGCACACCAGCCCTGTGACCAGAGGTGTTGGCAAGAATGGGTGATAGTCTGGCGACAGCGAAGCAGGGATCAGGGCAACGGGGCCAGAGGGCTGCTGGACTGCAGGCTCCCCCGAGTTCTCAACCACTTGTAACCACTGTGACGCAAATGCGCTATCAAACTAAAATCAGGAACACAAAAGAATCGACAGAATGATAGCCAAATATAAGGAGGAGGACACATGAAGGAAGACTGGAAAAGAACAAAGACAATTAAAGGTCAGTGTGGGGAATACATTTTTCGGCCATCATCAGCACTATTAGCTGTGTGTGACAAGATTCCCAAGAATCTAAACAGCCAGCCCCTTACCCGTAGTGAGAATCACTTCATTCGTGTCATTCAGTTATAGATGCTGAGAAAAATATTGATTTGCTCTTACTGGACACAGATTAGGTTGTGGTTTGCCCGCCAGTAATATGTTTAGTGTGAATTCAAAGCTTCAGTGTGATTCGGCTCACTAATGAAATGATCAGTGAGACTGTGCAGGACTGCTGCATCAGACGAATGTGTTTCTTGTTCGGTGCAGGCAGCTCTCTCCTTTCTTCTCCATGTTCATCTAGCCCGCAGCGACACTCGCTATTCACAAGACAGCTCCTTTGAAAGCATTAGAGACATAAATAATTATATATTGGTTTCGTCCCTCAAAACCAGAAGAATTTACTTAAGTCTTCATATAAGTACTTCTTTATTATTTAAAAAATAATTTTGGCTATTTTCTGGGTTATAGGATTTAGGAATTGATATAAGAGTAAACACACACACACACACACACGCATACATTATAATGCTGAGGGTTTTTTCCCCAAAATGTTTAGGGTAAGAGCAATCTGATGATACTTATTTAATTTAGCCAAATTTAAAGCAAATAGCCATAATATTTGTAGGACGATAAGTATTAGGTCACTTTAGTGTAATGTGTTGACATTTTCCTGCTGCGGATTTGTAAAATTGGTCATTTTTTAAAAAAAAGATAGGATAGACATAATTAGAGTCTCAAAATTAAATAAAAAAATTGTTAATTTTAAAATTCTCTCTTTAAAATTGGCATCCCGTAAATATATTTTCTTGTTAATTTTAATAGATAATTTTAAATGTTTCAGAAAAAATACACTAATAAATTTATAAAAATGATTTCAATAATTTCCTTTTACTTCCACTGTAGTTTACATTTCCAATGAAACTATGTCCAAACTTGTTATACTTTAACTACATTCACACGTTATTTTTAATCCTTTAGATCACCACTGACATTGGAACACTGATTATGTGAAAATTTTAATTATAACAATATATAGTGATTAAAATTCTTCTAAGTATCACTGAGACATCAACAGAATGATAGATGTGCCAAAATAATTTAATAGCCTGTCTTGGATATTTCATTTACACTAGTTAAATAAAATCCACAGCCTTACACATATTTTTCATTTTATTGTTTTGAATGTGCACTAATTGGTGTAGGAGGATGGGACATATATTATTAAATAGTTTGTGGTTTGTTTCATACCTTCTAAATATACAGACATATGGTACATGAGCCTTCCTTTGTACTTTTGCCCCAGACCCTGCAAATGTTGGGGCGGTCTAAGTTTTGACAGCCTCCATATAATACAAATTTTACCTTTGCCAGATGTGTGAAAAGAGCTGTTTCTCCATGGATGTTTTGTTAAGGTGAAAGTCCTAAAAAGACTGTACTTTCTAATTTATTTTGAATAATAAAATATAGAAATCACTTCATACAACGTTCTAAAGTTGTAAGATAAGTGATTTAAAAGTTTTTTTGAAGTTCTTTTTTAAGTATGAGAGATTATTTACAATTTCAGCAAAGATCCTGGATATTGAATTTGGAATTATCTAGTAATAGACCACGAATAAAGCTGATCGCATGAACAATCTTTATTTAACTGATTATTCATTGCTTTTTGGTTGTACATTATGTCTTTTTATGGGGCAGTTCCATGTGATGTATTTTTTCCATCTGAAGAATGAAGACGGAGACCATCCACAGAGGACCATGGTGATGAATCCGTCTCATCAGTCATCTTTTCTCTCTTCCGCCCAGTTGTTCGGCCTTCTTGACTCAAGCTTCATGATTCAAGATGCGAGTCTGTCTAATGCTACAAGGGACACGTGGTGGGGTCCCTGTGTTTCAGTGGATATCTTCGGTAACTGACTCAACTGAAACCCCCCCTCCTTTTGATATTAACTCCATAGCTTTCACTGAAATGTTCTATAGTTAGTTTTATTTTCTTTTTCTAATTTAAGCCCTCAACTTTCCTGCTTTTAAACTGCTTCGATCTTTACTTTCAAAGAAATCATAATCTGTAATCTTTTATCAAGCTTCCACCCCTCCTGGGCCTGGAGTCAGTGCATTAAGGTAAGACATCTTGTCATTAGCTAAAGGACACAGTGACTAGTCTTACTCGGCCTTTAACAAGTTCTCTGTGTGATATCTTTACCTCTCTGGGCCTCTTACACTGGGAAAGTCTATAAAAGTAGTGACTGAATGGGCTTTTATGTCCCTTGAAACACCCACCTTTTCTGATTCATTACTATTCCTTCAGATACTTTGGTATTCATTTGATCAGTTAAAGAATAATGGGTAGATTAGTTATACCATTGAGTAAGTTGATACATATAGGAAAAAAGTAAAAAAAAAAAAAAAAAAACCACTTTGTTTTCTTCAACTGTCTCTTTCTAATTTCAAGAAATACTACACAGTTTTAGAATTCTATAATAATGTAATGTTCTTTTTTTTTTTAATTTATTTATTTGACAGAGATAGAGAGCACAAGTAGGCAGAGCGGCAGGCAGAGGGAAAGGGAGAAGCAGGCTTCCTGCCGAGCAGGGAGCCCGATGCAGGGCTTGATCCCAGGACCCTGGGATCATGACCTGAGCCGAAGGCAGCCGCCCAACTGACTGAGCCACCCAGGCACCCATCTCTCAGTTTTTGTTTTTTTTTTTTTAATTTTTTATTTATTTGCGCGAGAGGGAATGAGATAGAGAGATCATGAGGGTCAGAGGGAGAAGCAGACTCCCTGCTGAGCAGGGAGCCGACGTGGGACTCGATCCTGGGACTCCAGGATCATGACCTGAGCCGAAGGCAGTCGCCTAACCAACTGAGCCACCCAGGCACCCCATAATGTAATGTTCTTTTTTCACTTGTGTGATTGCATAAGCATAGGTATTTTCAATCTGCTTCTTAATCTTCATGAATTAGAAGAGCTCTTGTGTCTAGCTGTCCCTGTATTAGTGGTCCTTGTTCTACTGAGAGGTTAGTTATTCATTCTAATATACTCCCTTTCTATTATTAGAGTTTTATTGATATGTAATCATATATCATACAAGTCACCTATTTAAAGTGTGCAGTTTAATAGTTTTTAAGTATAACCAAAGATAAGCTATATCCATAGTCAATGTGAGACTGAATCATAGTTTTATACAGGGATAGGCTAATGCAACAAGTCAGAAGCGTATCTTCTACTTATAAATGTTTTGTAATGACACTCCTCCCAAGCTCTGCAACACACACACACACACACACACATTTTGTTGAATTGGAGAAGATCGCAAGGATGAGATGGAAGCATAATATTTTGTGTAGCCATGCATTATGTTTGTATCTAAGAAAAGAATGTTGTACTACATCTGCTGTGACATAATAAAATACAGGCCAGATACTGAGTGTGAGGAGAATATACTGAACGATTACAAAATAAAAGAGATTGGTTGGGTGCTAAGATACCGTGGTTTGAGTTGGGATGTTCAAGAGCAACTTTGCACCTCTGTATGTAAACAAGCAAACAAATAAACTACCATTTCCATACAATGTATTTTATTCACTCTCCTCCAAATTCCAAGTCTTATTTTTAGGGACTTTCGTCCTACTCTAAATACTGATCACTATTTTGAGATTTTCAAAAACAGTATTCTTCAAACTAGGGTACATGTATCCCTAGAATATGTGAAAAGGGAATAATGTGGTAAGAAGGGAAGAATAATAAATTTAAGAGATTAATTTTAAGGGGAATCAATTACTAGATTTTTAACATTGACTCCTAAATTTTAACTCCTAAAGTAAATCTTCTTGAGAACTCATCTGTGATCCAAGGATCCCCTTCAAAGTCACTCTTCTCTCACTTTTACACAACAAAGGCATACTGTTCACTAATATTCAGTCTTACCTTGGCATATACTCCTGGGTATTAAAACTTTTGTGGCACCAAAGAGATAATTTCAAATATATATAGGTGATAGTGAAGAGGAAATGAGTAACTAATAAATAGGTAAAAAATCTTTTTTGCAGGTCTGGTGGTTTTCAATTCTTCATTTTAAAGAACATGGAAGGAAGACATAATAAAAATGCTAGCCAATACATCATTAAAAATAATTCTGGTGAAAGATTACTATGTGGCTTTTGCCATAAAACTAGGATGGAACTTAAAGAATTGAGTGACAGTGCACTAGGAAAACTCTGCGCATTTTTATTTCCTTACTATGTGAACACAGTTTCTCAGCACTTACATCTATAAAAGCAAAAAATAGGAATTGAATTTATGTTGTTTAATCTAGCAAAAAATATACTATTCATAATCATATTAACTCATTGCTGAATAAACCAGTACAAATCAACAACAGATGCATTTCCAAAAATACTTTCTATGATTAATAGTTTTTTAAAATGTATAATATTTGCATCATTTTGATCAATTGTGGACTAATAATCATTGTAATGACTTTTCAACACAAAGCTTTCTATCACTTAAAGACTTATGGGTCAGAGAATTTAATAATTTTAACTTTAATATGTACATATTTTTCTTAAATAGAAGTATGAGTGATTAGCATAAGACTTTCAAGCATGAAATTATATTACATTGGGATAAAATGCTATGTGGAAACTAGAATGAAAATTATAGCTCATGGGGAAAAAAAAGACAGATATAAGTTTTAAGACTATTGAAGAGATTGTTTATGCAATCTGGATAATGGATAATGTTGAGTGTCAAATCATCATGGTATACAGACTATAGTGGATATATTTATAAGTATAATAAGTATAATAGTTTTTTTAAAGTCATTATCATCTACTAACTTGTCTTTTCAGCTAATTAAACTTTTGTGGAAAACCTATTGATATCAACTTGCAGATAAATGCATTGGGGTATTTTCTTCAATATTCCTTTATTAGTAAAAGAAAAAACATTTTGGAGACTCTACTCTTTAGTTATTGATGAAATCAACACATATCCTTTAGTCCCTTTTTTTTTTTAAAGAAGGGGAGGCACTTCTTTTTTTTTTTTTTTTAGATTTTATTTATTTATGTGACACAGAGAGACACAGTGAGAGAGGGGACACAAGCAGGGGGAGTGGGAGAGGGAGAAGCAGGCTTCCTGCCGAGCAGGGAGCCCGATGCGGGGCTCGATCCCAGGACCCTGAGATCATGACCTGAGCCGAAGGCAGTCGCTTAACCGACTGAGCCACCCAAGCGCCCCCCTTTAGTCCCTTTTAAAGATAAGAAGTGAATGAGACTGGGTTAGCTAAACTACCCAGAAAACCTCCAGACATCATGATTTCATGAAATTATTAAATATTTTCTGTAACATAGCCTAAACATCAAATGTTTTATCTTAAATGACATATTTCCTGTTTGGTTTTGGAAATTAACTTCACTGTTATTCTGGAGTTACTCAGCAAAATTGTACTTTCAAATATGTATTTGGTGTCCTCACCTCTAATTAATGGTGCTCACTGTCGCCAACCCCTGCCATAATATCTAGGCCATGATTTTTTTGTGAGGCTTCTCTGGTTCTCTAGAACTCCAAATTCATCTTGGCCTTGCTGGGCAGTTATTTATACTTCTATACCTTTTAGTCTACTGAAATCATGTGGGTTTTTACAAAATTATTATTACTTATTTCATCTATTTGCTTTTAAAGAGCTCTTGTTATTTCCCAGAAGCCCGTAGTTTTAATTATCATTTGGTTAACATTGTATAGAAAGGATTATCAGTATTTTCTAACTTGCTTAAGAGTCCTAAAAAGATAATAACAAAAATAATGATAGTAATAATACCAATAGTATCACAAACAACAGTAAGAAATTTACCCAAGGCTACAATGGCAACTAAGTAGCAAGGTAGTTTGATACCAAACCGAAACTCTTAACTGTTATATCAAAGTAGTAGTTGAGGTTATTAGCTCACGTGTAGATTTGTGTAGCTATGTGTAAAATTACACAGATAATTGGCCTTCCAATTTTCTAACTTCTTTAAATCTAAATTTATTAATCCAAGTTTTAAGTGGCTAGGTCATAAAAATAAATATTAGGAATAAATGATCAAATTCCATAGATCCTGGATGGAAAATCACAGAGCTTTGCCTTGCTATAGTCCATTTGTCCTCAAAATGATGCCATTGGTTATACTGGGGACCAGTGTGGCTGAGGCTGAATCACCACTCCTAAAAGGTTTAGAGTTCAAATTTTACTGACTGACACTATTTAGAAAGTTGTCTTTATTAATATATTATTGGAAAGGCAGAAAAGTTAAATGTTCATTTCTGTTGGAGAGTTTATTTCCTCTTTGTAAGCCTGCGTTCCAAAATCAGTCTGAAATCAGATTTTGTTGCTAACATTAGTCTTAAATCAAAAAAAAAAAAAAAAAAAAGTCATAGTGTGTTTCTTAAAGTTGATTTATGCCAGTCCCAGCCATGTTAAGGGAGAAAAAAGACAATCAAATGTTATAGTTGGAGGACATTAACACCTTTTATGTAAACCACCACTCTGAAATATTTTTTAAAAAATAGTCATGGGAATTGCAAATATTACTTTATGCTCTGAATCAGATATGAAGGAATCAAATGATTTTTGGTAGCTTTTTTCTTTTAATGAGAAAGTGTTTACCAGGTTTTATATACATTGCATATCACTGTAGGTTCTCTTGAGTTATCCTTCATAGAAAATATTATTAAGCATTATTCTGAAACTATCACAATAGAAAAACGATCTGTAGATACGGCAACCACAAAACAATATGAGTTAGAGAAATAATATTCAGGACCATAGTCAGGGAATGAAAACCAGCCTAAATTAGATGAAATTCAAAGAAGAAAGAATGCAGAAGAAGTTGACTTACTCAAAATAAATCCCAGAAATGGGGGAAAAAATTAAAATTACATATTGTGCTAAAATAAGACAAAAAACAATGGACAGATAGTTTTGGAATTGAATGCTTCCTTCCAAGGTTTTAAGACCATGGAGAGAAACATTAATGATCCTGTACAAAATGGAAGACCAGAAAATCACCTTCTGTAAAATTTTCATTGCAATTATTTTTAGACAAATATCATATGATTTCACTCATATGTGGAATTTAAGAAGTAAAACAGATGAACATAGGGGAAGGGAAAGAAAAACAAAATAAGATGAAAACAGAGAAGGAGACAAACCATAAGAGACTCTTAACTCTAGGGAACAAACTGAGGGTTGATAGAGGGAAGAGGGGTGGGGGGAGGGGATAACTGGGTGATGAACATTAAGGAGGGCCCTTGATGTAATGAGCACTGGGTGTATATGCAACTCATGAATCACTAAATTCTACCTCTGAAACTAATAATACACTATATGTTAATTAATTGAATTAAAAAAATTTTTTTAAAAAGAAAATATTTTTAACTGTAGTATGACTTGTTCTTCATTTTAATTTGATATCTTTGTAGAAGGAAATCATTATATACACTGGATTTTATAAATGGGAATTTATGAAGGATTGTGGAGTTGAAGGGAAACTTCAGAGTAAAGTCCAGCCATCATTCATTCATCCATTCATCCAATATTCTTTCATTCACTCAACAAATATATTCTTCAATAACCGGGGACAGAGCCATGAATAAGCAGATGAGCCTTATTTATTCTCATGGGTAGATATAAACAACAAACAAGTAAGTGAATATGTGAAATGGCAACAAAGGCTCTGCATAAAGAAAATAGTGAGGGGAAGTGATCCAGAGAATGGAGATTATCACGTTCATACATAAGATGATGGAGGGAAGGTTTACTGGGAGGATGACTCCTGAGTAAGGCTGAAGATGGTGAGGGGCAACCCCTGTAGGTATCTGGGGCAAGAGTTACTCGGGAACAGCAAATGCAAAAAGCTTAAGATTGTGGTGTGTCTGGTATCAGGGCAAGGGTCGGCAGTATAGAGCATGCCAAAGGCACATTCTAGGTAGGAAAATCATTAAAAGATGTTCCATTTTATGAACTGATGTGGGATTTCAGTCAGGGCCACCCATAGGTTGTATGGAGTCCTAGGCAAATAATTTTTGTGGACCCGTTTTATAAACAATTTGAACTATATTAGATTTTAACGGGCACATACATGAAGATTTAGAATAATGGGTAGATAAGAGGTACTTATGTTTATAGTTGGCAATGATCCTGGGTGCAGATGAGACAAGGATTGTTATTCAACCTTTTTGTTCCCAGCCCCTAGTACCCAGATCCTTCTATAAGGCACTTTTTGCCATCCTTTTAATTCCATTGTTTGGTTTTATATGCCCTTCTACCTAATCACTAATTCAATCTCTAGCCCGGGGCAAGATTCTGTACAATTGCTTTGCATTCTTTCTAACCAAATAGTGTGTTTGAAACAGAGACATCAGTTAGGAGACTATTGCAATAATCCAGGAAATAGATGATTGTGATCAGCTATGTCAAATACCGCTGATAAATCAAAAATGATGAAGACTGAGAAATGATCATTGAATCATCAGTCTTTCCTGACTGTTCATGTTGGCTAATGACTGAATACCACAACAGATAGGAAATTTCTTGCTAAAGTACTCATTCCATACTTCTACAGCTCTGACTGTTATATTTCTGCTTAAGGTATACAATGTCTAAAAATTAATGTTTAATTCCCTGGTGTCTATGCACTAGTTTAGTTTTTATCTTCCGATAACACCACAAAGAACAGATATGCATGGCAAATCTTCCTCCTTCATTAAACCTGTTAATAAAGGAGAGGTTCAACTGAAAATGTAGCGACTAGTCCAAATAAACCTTAAATTCTTGTCCACTTTCTTAGTCTCCAAAGAAACTAATCCTTCACTGATTTTATTGTTAAGGGCTAGAGACCGAATTGGTGATTTAGGCAACGGGGCAATTAAATAGGCAGTAAAATTAACAGGGTGGTAGAAAGTGACTCCAATAAGGGCCTGAGGACCAGGGGCTGGAAATGAAGGGGACTGTACCAAGCTCCTGCCCCATCCTACAGCCAAGATGATTCCTGACACCGAACCACATATCCAGTTAAGCAAGAGGTACCTACATGCGTTTTGCCTCGGGTCATAGCCAGTCTCAGAATGTGGGTTAATTCAAACTCATAGGTAGAGGTCAAGAGGGACATTTGTCAGGCCATTTCTGACATCAGAAAATAGTTAAGAGAGGCTGTAACTGGATGACCCCCAAGAATAGCAACTGCCAGCCTTCTGACAGTAAAAGTATATTCTACATGCAAAACGTGGCTGTTACGCGGTTCACATGAACTGATGTATGTGACATATTTTACTATATAAATATAAAATAGTATTATGATAGTTAAGGGACCATTTTCTTTTAGAGCTGTCATGTATTTTATGGCATTTTCCAGCCTCACTTGAAATATTTCTGGTAAATGAGGTACAGAACTCAAATTATCAATCGAAGCTGCAGACAGTAGATTTTTCTCTTTCTGTTTTATTTTCTTAAAATTCTGTTAAAGAAATAACTTAAGGCTTTGGTTCAAGTTATAAATAAGAAGCATCCAAGGATAAGACCCATCCATGAGTCAGCATGAGTCAGTAATTCAGTAAGCCTGGGAACTGGAAATGAGTTGGAATGTAAGAACTTTCTAGCACTTAAATGAATAAAGCTTTTGAACGCCTGAAATTTCAAATGTCTGTGGTTGTCTGTTTGAAGATGATTTTGTAATACAAAGTAATTCAGGGAAAGGTCTTTCAGACAAGAGAAAAAGTTGCCACCCTGTCATATTAAACAAAGTACCTTACTTGAGTAACTCAGACATGATGAAATAAGTTAATATCGTGTGAAATCCTGCAGCATCCACTACTAGTGAAAGCTTGGACTGCTTACAGTGAAACTCAAAATAAATCATTTCTGGGACAGATTTAAACAAGTATAATATTATAAAACAAATAGAACTTTCAAATCTTCAAACATTGTAGTCATATAAAGAGGGGTTTCCACCTATTGAAGGAAGTAGCTACATTTGGTTTTATTAATATCTTCAGATCTGTGGAGGGTGGTGATGATCTAGACATCTAAATAAATTGTTTGTGAATTCCTGTTATAGAAAAGCAAAGAATCAAATAAATAGGCAGATAATGACCCACGACCAACTATTGAGCTAATTAACTTAGAGATGCAAAGAGGGACATTGAGAAGTTGTAAATGATAAATAGTAATGACATTCCAGTGATTAAAACACCCAAGTAACACAGTCACAGGCCAGTCAGAAGGGGGGAACAATTATTCAGAAAGAATACTAGTAGTGCCTTACTGGATTAGTCCAGGTTATGAATAAATTCACCTAGCAAGTTAATGATAAAGGGGAGACTTTGATTTCAACTAAGTTTACGCAGTAAACTTTTATGTACCATAATCTTGTTCATCTTCATATGTTGGAATTTGATCACTACCTCATAAGCTGTTAGAAAAGCATACAAACTGTTTAGGTTGCTGAGGAATAATTATTTTTTTTTAAACAGTAAGTAAATTAACTTGGGTAAGTGTAGATAATAATGGACTTGCAATTATTTCTCAAGGCCCTTGTAATAGTGTGATAGTTAATGTGACTTCAAAAAAAAAAAAAAAGAAAGAAACTGGCTCAGTGTGTAGAATATATTGAATCTCAGCTAGAGTATATGCTTTCCTATGACTTCGAGTAATATTCTGTGGTTTGCATTGAATGCTTGGTTTGAGAGATAAGATCAGCATTGCTGGTTTCTTATTTATGGTGCTGTTATTCTAAAAGCAGCAACTTGGAATTACTGATGTGGCAGCTGATATCCTACCCCACTTCTAAATCATAATGTTGGCTGTAAATTGGAGCTTGATGATCCTGGATGTATTCCCAAGCTCCTTCAGACCCACTTGTGTTGTAGGTCAGTGCTAAGTTACCAAAAGCTCCATGATAAACTGTTCATCTGAACAGGGAATTGCTAAGTAAATGCTGCAGAGAAAGAAGTTTAGGAGAGAGAAGGCATCCACTCCCTGCCCCCCGGGCCCCCGTTTTAAACTATTATGTTCAATTTGATTATATAATATTGGATAATACCAAAAGGCTTTTGTTTTTTACATATTATTGCATACTTACAAACTACCCAAGATCTATCCCACTTTCTTTTTTTTCATTCTTCTAGAGTATCTGGAAATATAATGTATACAAAATAGGAAAAACTCTTTTGCAAGGTGAAAAGAATTCTGGAGATTGGTTGCACAGCCGTGTGAATGTACTTACTACTGAAATGTATGCTTAAGAGTGGTTAAGATGATAAATTTATGCTATATTGTGTGTTTTACTATAATATTTTAAATGCTGAAAAAAATGGACCAAAGACAAGCAAAAAGTGAGGACATGTACTGGGGAAACACTTAAGTCACTTCACTCATGGAAGGTCCACAAGTAACTTAGACTACCTTTAGTCACATAGCTAATCAGTCATCCTTTTTAAAGCACCATAGTAACTTACTTCCTAGAGGTTGGATACATGAGGGTAGAAGATGTTGTCTACTTTGTTCACTGCTATATCCTCATTATCTAGAACAGTGCCTGGCATAGAGTACACAATAAATACAACAAATGGGAGACCACTTTGTTATTTTCTATGTTACATTATCTGTTAAAAGTAAAAAAAAAAAAAAAAAAGTCAATTCGTGAGGATAAATATTTTTGTGACTCTCAATTCTAGAAGAAATGTATTTTAAAGCCCTGTTTTCAAGCATCATATTCAGGCCACTTCAAAATATTGTTTCTGCAACCACGTTTTCCATTCCCACGGCAGGATCTCCCAAACTGATGTCCCACACAATGCTTTCTGGAAATTTAGCAGATGTGTTGAGCACAAAAGAATTTTAGATTACAGAAGACTGGGAAGCTCTAGGTTACATCTTCCCACTTTTCTTTACAGTAAGAATACTCATCACTTTTATAAGCCAATGAGCATCGGGAACCCTCAAGAGGGGATTGACAATACACTTAGCTTCCCAAACACTGTTAAGCATAGAGCACTGTGAGTGTGTGTATGTACATAGTACTTATTATATATTTCCTGGAGGAGTGTTCTCCAGCCCAGCATTCCACAGAAAAGAGCTGGAAAATGCTGTGCCAGCTACGAATCAGCATGTCGATTCTGTGTCAGTGACATCCTCTGTTAGACGGACCTATATTAAGTTTCTACTCCGTGGGTTAGTGTGGTGCAGATGTCCTTTTGGGTGATCTAATCAGGTTTGAAATATACAAAATCTCAAAAAAATCCATAAATCTCCTTTCAGTACTAATTTAGCTTTCGAACTAAGATATGCTTGGAGGAACCATGTTCTCAGGATGATTCATTTCAAGCACACACATGCTCCAAGCAGATTCTTCCTTCCCGATATTTTTATTATAGCTCTCCAGTCTTCATCTCCAAAGATCAACACAGTGGTTCTGATATAAAGCAATCCACCTGAATTTTGTTTCTGCAACAGGAAAGTACTGTTTTTCTGTTCAGGAATCTGGTAGAAAAACATTTTATTTTGGAGTCATGTTTTTGTATTATATTTAAAACCATATATAAATGGGGTGGCTGGGTGGCTCAGTCGTTGGGCGTCTGCCTTCGGCTCAGGTCATGGTCCCAGGGTCCTGGGATCGAGCCCCGCATCAGGCTCCCTGCTCGGTGGGAAGCCTGCTTCTCTCTCTCACACTCCCCCTGCTTGTGTTCCCTCTCTCGCTGTGTCTCTCTTGGTCAAATAAATAAATAAAATCTTTAATAAATAAATAAATAAATAAATAAATAAATAAATAAATAATAAAATAAAACCATATATATATATATTTTTTTTCCCTAGCTGATGTGTACGCCATAAATTCTGTTTAAACTGATGTTTTATTATAGGGTATTGTTGTTGAAACATACTATTAACATGATTTATATGGAGCAACGCAGGAGCAAATTCTTTTGGTAAGGATATGAATCCTTTCTGCCTTCATTCTAAAGGATATATGTATTTGATTATTTTCATAAAGTAGGATACAACTGCAACCATGAAATTTTGGTTGTGGTGGTGTTGGTAAAAACATTATCAATAATTTGGAATTTCCAAAGAGATTCTATCTATTCCCATTTAATTTTTGTAAATAAGAAAGGTAGATACCATTAGAAACTACAAAATGATACTGAGAATCAAAGTTTAAGTGCTTGCTCAAGTTTCTGTAGTTAATAAGATGAGCCGAGACTTAAACTTAGGTTTACCAAACCCAGTCTTGATTCTTCTTTCATTAGGCTACAGCTACTTGCATTCTTGCTAAAAATATGATGTAATTCAAAGAATTCAGCAAGTGCATTTATATGATGAATTCTTAGAAAAGGAATTGATGGGTCAAAAGATACATGCACAAAAAACTTGATATATATAGTCAAAATCTTTCTAAAGGCTGAGTCAATTACATTTTCACACAGGAGTTTCTGGTTACTCATGTCGTAGACAGCTGTGTATATTATTAAATATTAAACATTTTAATAAATTGTTCTTCCAGTGATTTTGATTTCTTAAGTTGTGAGCTATTTTGAGGGACTTTTAATGTGTTTTTAGACATGTATAGCTCTATTTCTATAAAATACCCTTGCTTTTCTTTTGTTCTTTTTAGAAAAACTGTTAGTTTTCGCCACTGATTCATAGAAACCTGTTGTACTTTAAGAAGATTAGCCTTAATTTATTGGCACATAAATTAGTGTGGAACCAAATTTATCCTTATAATAACACTTTTCTCGGTCATTCTGATATATTTTCTTTAGTGGGTAAGAAGGGGTGGAGTGCTACACTAAGAATTCAACATAACCCGTGGTCTCTTTCATTTGTGATTTGGTCTGTCTGTAGCACCATTTGCTTTATGTACCACCAGATTTTCTTGTATGTCAAAATATAGACATGCTCATGGGAAAGTGTCACATATGTGAAAGTCATCTGCTATGAATGTCACAGAAGAAAAGAGTTTGAGAAGTATTTATTGGTGCATCATTCCCTTTTTCTAACACCGGCCTGGGGGTGGAGTGAATAGGTGAGGGGGGAAGAGCCCAGATGCATGGAGGTCAGGTGACTCACCAACAGTCATGGGATCAGTGAGTACCAAAGCCAAAGACTACGACTCTCTTAGAAGCCTCACATTTCTATCCCTACTTCCCAACAAATAAATTCTACTGCCCTGGCATTCCATTTCTTTTTCAGATCCAAGCAAGGAAAAACAGCATCCTAGGAAGCTCTGCAACATTCTTGATATGGTTTCCCAAAAAATCCCCTTGACAATTAGCTAATATGAAGCATTCACATGAGTTTATTTGGGAATTGGCCGCCGCTGTGTTTTTGCTGTTATTGCTGCTGCTGAAATAGTTTGAGTCTGAAGTCATTATGGCTGTGGTTACATTTCTTTGGCCAGAGGATATTGTGAAAGCCTATATCACCACAGAAACAGATGAATAGTCCTCCGCTCATACTGGAAAAAAAGCGAATCGGTGACAGCCGCTCCAGCAGCTTCATGGGAGGCCCTGAGCGGTGACTCAGGCTCGTGAGTTGATGTCCCCAAACATGATGACCCATTTCCTCCCCTGCTGGTCCTTGATGTGGCTCACAGGACCCTTGGTCCATTTTGAACAGTCTCTGAAAAGTTACTTTTCTCCCAATTATTTTCTGGATTTCGAATAGTTTTTGTAAAGAAAGGATGGCCTCATTATCCTATCTGGAGAAAGAGACTTCTTTCATGAAGCTTAAGGATGAAAATGGCTAGGTGCTTAAAAAAAATAAAATCTGAGGTTCTGATTCTTGAAATTTTCCTTTACTATTCCAAAATAATAAATGTAATTATAGAAAATTTACAAGATTCAAACAAACAAAACCCAAGGAAATCACCGGCTATGTCAGCCCCGGATATTAATTCTGTTGACTGTGACCAACAGGGAGTTTCTTTTCTATGAATTTTTGTCTTATAGCCTTTTGAAGCTTTGGTTTAATTACAGGTAACCTAAAAGAACACAAGGATAATTATTTTTATATACTCAGATAATAAAATATAATATTTTTATTTGGCAAAACATTCATCTCCATTGTATGGAAAAATCAAATATGCAATGTGGCAGTGTGGCTAAATTCGGGTGATTTTAGAAGACAGGTCTTAGATCTGGTCTCTCAGTTCACTTAGTTGTGAATCTTACAGTGAAAATCACTAAGGTCTTTAAGCTTCTCTTTACCCCATCTCTGAAATGGGATTTGATGACCCCTAAATTTTTTTGAAATCCATACTTTTATGATTCCACTCAAAAGCAAACATAGGGAAATCCTCCAACCCAAGCGCCTGATTCTATAAGCTTGTGGGAGGCCTCATGGACTAGCTAGAGAGTCTTAGTTTACCATCTCAGAAACATGAACAACATCAGACCAAGTGGTTATTTTTAGTTACAGATATATTATGATTTTCAGAGAAACCAAGAAAATGACTCTTTCATTGCAACAATGCTATCTGTTGCATCATTTAATATTTCCTTTTAAAATGTGGTCAACTACCCAGAGGCTTCTGGCATGTATCAAGATGGTATCTTTCCTTTTTTTTTTTTTTCTTGTATGCAATGATCTCATTATTTTTATTAAAAAACATGAGTTCTTTATGGAAAATACAAGCAATTCCAAAAAGAGTTTAAAGAAGATGTAAAAATGACTCCAAACACCACCACCATGAAATAACCAGAATCAACATTTGGTGAGCATCACTACAAATATTGTCTGTGCATGGACAAACAGACTAACATGAAGATGTAAAGGAAGTGTAACAAATATATGTAGTACATATATTTCAGCCCTATAGATAGCATTAATTTTATAATACTTTGATAATTCTACATGTACAATTTTAATAACACTTTAAAGTTTAAACGTACTTGAACCTAATGGAAAAAAACAAGGAAATTGCATTTGAAGTGAAGGGAATGCTGAATATCATTCTGATGAATGGTTCTTCAACTCAAAGGATGGGGGAAACAATTATGTAAATATAAAAACGTTATAATCCATTTTTCCTTAATTTCTTTTTTCAATTTTCTGAAAAATTGACTCCCTGATATAAAAGGTAAAGAACTTAGGAATCTTACATCCTCTCTACTCTTCCTTCTCCCATCTCACTTTATTAGTTTTATTATTACTATTGCTTTTCAAGACTTTTAAGATTTCTGTAGACCTAAGCATCCTTACATTTAATATTTGTCATATGTTCAAATAGTCAATAATTATCATCAGTTATTTTCCCAAAGCTTCTCCATTTCTGAGTATGTTATCTTAATTCATCTCTCAATTATTCTGATTTTATCCACAATATAATTGTTCAAGATGGGCTGTGGTATTACATTCCTCAACCTCTCTTATTTAAAATTGTTGAACTCTTGCCATTTTTTGAATTATTATTTTTCTAGATAAAGTTATGGAATAATAGTTTTTCTTCCCTGATTTCTATGGTTAATAGTCACGATTCCATTGTATTGTTAAACTAAATACCATCATGATAGCAGTTTTAAAAGAGAACAGTGCCTGGAAAGCACTGCAAAAGTCCCTTGTAAATAAAAATCTGAGACCAGGCTTCTTTTTAATCTCTTTACAGGTAGATTGCTTAGTTTGTTTAGATGTATGAAGATTTTTTTTATCTTTATATTTTAATACATGATCAGGATGTGCCACAATATTGATTATTCTGCATCAATATTTCTTGGAATATAATGAGTCATTTCAAATTACAGATTAAATTTTCTCTTCATTTTAGGGAATTTTCTTCTTTTATATCTCTGAGTACATTTTTCCACTGTATTTATTTATGTTTCTATATCAGGAATACCAATTTTGCTTCCATTGTTTCAACTCTGCTTCACTTCCATATTGATAAACATCTCACCTTTTAAATTTCCTCGGATTTTTCCTCCTGTCTTTACTGCAAGTATCCTAAATCCTTCCACATAATAATATTTTTAGTCATAAATGTCATTCTTCTTCCTGTCCTTTTTAATTCACTTATTAAATATGCAAGAGTGTAACTCTTGTTAAGATATTTCCATAGCTTATTCTATTATTTTATTACCTTTACTTTGATTTCATTTTTTTTCTGGCTTTATTGAGATAAAGTAAAATTATGCAAGTTTAAAGTACTCAACATGATTATTTGATACATGTATGTATTGTGAAATGATTATCACAATCATGTCAGTTAATACATCTATCACTTCATATAATTTTTGTGTGCATATGGTAAGAATATTTAGGATCTACTCTCTTAGCAATATTCAAACATACAATACAGTATTGTTAACTCTAGTCACCACACTGTATATTATGTCCCCAGAACTTATTCATATTGTAACTAGAAGTCTGGACCCCTTTGATCAACATCTCCCCACTTCTCCCAACGTCTGCCAACCACCATTCTATTCTCTGTTTCTATGAGTTCAGCTTTATTAGATTCCACACAAAAGTGAGATCATATATGTGTTCTATTCTGTCTGATTTATTTCACTTAGCTTAGTGCCCTCAAGTTTCATCCATGCTGAGAGAAATGGAAAGATTTTCCTCTTTTTCATGGTTGAAAAATATTCCTGTGTGTGTGTGTGTGTGTATGTATACATATGTATATGTATGTGTATATATATAAACCTCCATTTATAAACATTTAGGTTACTTCTGTTACTTGGCTATCATGAATAATGCTGCAAGGAACATGGGAGTGCAGCAATTTCTTCAAGATAGTGATTTCATTTTCTTATATGCCTGTGTTTTCTTTTCACTGAATTTCTTTCAGAGGCTTATTCTGAATTCTTTGTCAGACAGTCCATAGATCTTCATTACTTCAGGGTCAGCTATTGAAGTTTGTTTTTTTTTTTTTAAGATTTTTTATTTATTTATTTGAGAGAGAAAGAATGAGACAGAGAGAGCATGAGAGGGGGGAGGGTCAGAGGGAGAAGCAGACTCCCTGCCAAGCAGGGAGCCTGATGTGGGACTCGATCCCAGGACTCCAGGATCATGACCTGAGCCGAAGGCAGTCGCCCAACCAACTGAGCCACCCAGGCACCCTTCAGCTATTGAAGTTTCACTAGTTTCCTTTGGCAGTGCCATATTTGCCTGCTTCTTTGTGGTCCTTGCATTGGTATCTGAGCATTTGAGAAAGGGGTCTTCTTTTCCAGCCTTCTTGAGGGCTTGGGTGGGGCTGCTGATTTGTTCCCCCGCCCTGGTTGGCCACTTGCTGCCTGGCATCTCCAACCAGGATCCCAGCTTTAATGAGGCTGGAGGCTGGGCTCAGCATCCTCTGTCCAGCTGCAGCTCTAGCATGGGCTCTATGGCTGTGAGGGTCTGCTGACTGGGAACCCAAACTGGACAGAACTACTGACCAAACCCCCGGTATTTTCAAACACAAAGATGCAAATGTGAATTCTCAATATTTTGTTGAACGATTCTCTCTTTTTCGAAGTACTTTTAGGAAATTTAGGAACAGGGGCCCCTGGGTGGCACAGTCGGTTAACCGTCTGACTCTTGGTTTCAGCTCAGGTAGTGATCTCAGTGTTGTGAGATCGAGCCCCGTGTCGGGCTCCATGCTGAGCACAGAGTCTGCTTTGGATTCTCTCTTCCTCTCCCTCTACACCTCCTGCTCTTGTTCTCTCTCTTTCTCGAGTAAACAAATCTTAAAGAAGAAAAGAAGAAGAAAATTTAGGAACAGAATTATACTGTAACAGAATCTTGTGTTCTTTTCCTTAACAACCATTTTTCAAGTAGCATTAGGTCCTACCTAGTCCTTCTGGTGAATTTCTATTGAGATTTTACAATTTCTGTTTCACTTAGTTGGGTGCTGGGAGAAAAATTTCTATAATCTGGCTTTATTCTGCCAATTATATCTGCAAAAGCAAATGGATTGATTTTTCTTTCCTTTTTATTATTTGTCCCTTTATCCCTTTCCCTTTTCACATTATTATGGTTTCTTTTAATTTAATTTCTTTGTATATGTAATACACTAGCATGATTTCAAAACTAACAAGTTTATTTAAAAGGTCTCATTCCTATTCCCATCCTTTTAGTTCCCATGCATCTCTCATAAATAATAACTTCTAGTACTCCCATACATACAATTTCCAAAGTTTTTTATGTATATAAAAGCACAAATGGGGATGCCTGGGTGGCTCAGTTGGTTAAGCGTCTGCCTTTAGCTCAGGTCATGATCCCAGGGTCCTGGGATCAAATCTGACATCAGGCTCCCTGCTCAGAGGGGAGCCTGCTTCTCCCACTGCCTGCCACTTCCCCTGCTTGTGCTCTCTCTCTGATAGATAAAAAAAATTTTTTTTTAATGTAAAAAAATGATGGTATATAAAAAAGCACAAATGACTGTAACATCTAATTTTTCCCATTTTACACAATACATGCCATATTACATACCCTGTTTTGCATATAGTTTTTCAGTGCTTTGGAGATTTTTCCATACCAGAACATAGAAATCTCCCTCAGTTTTTATAGCTGCCTCAAACTCCACTGCATGCCTGTATCAGAACTTTATATAACCAGTTTACTATTGATAGACATTTAGGCGGGCTTCAAAATTTGATGTTATAAAGAATACTGAACATTGTTACATGTAATTTTACATTTGATGTTTTAATAGTTTACACCACCCATAAACTATGTATGTGTTTTTTACAGCTTGTTAACAGTTTATTATCAAAATTCTGGACTTTTGCTCATATGATCAGTAAGAAGCAAGATAATAGTATAGTTTTTATTCATGCATATCTTGTTTTGAGTGCATTTGGTCATGTTTTCATATGTTTAAAGGTCATTTATATTTTCTTATTCTTTGTGCATTTATCTATTGTGTGTGTGTTTTTTTAAATTTCAAATAGATCTTTACATATTATGGAGATACTTACAGCTCATTATCAGCTCATTGGTTTGGGTGTTATGTCATTGAGGCAGATCCATAGCTACAGTGGGCATTAAGTTTAAGGACCATTAAGTTAGGGCATATGCATAAATGCATGTGGGTTAAGGTACACACTAATATAATTACCACATACAATGGTGATCTTTCCATCTTGAGACTGCAAAAAGGATTATGGTTCTTATTTATCTCTTCTTATGATATTATTTCTTCCCCTTCTCATTGCTGTAAATTGATTTCCCACCCCAAAGTACATGGCCCATTGTGAATGTGCTGACTCCCATTTACTACAGAACTAGACAAGTGCTTTAAAAAAGATATTGTACAAAATGGTCGTGGTAGAGTAAAGGCAAATTCTGGCCAAGGCAATTTCAGTCATTATCCTAGGAGGTAGAAATTGACCCCAATCTTATAAATGATACTATTTCTCTAAAATATATATTTGGATTTTACAAGGGAAGTCTGATGCACACACAAACACAAACGTGTGCACACACACGTGCACACACACACACATACACATCTGATGACTAGAAAATGTTGCCACTTACACAAAAGTCGAGGAAAAATCTCTGGTCTACAGTGACAGCAGTAGTCGTCACCTGGGGAGTAGGCTGGGGACAGTGGGGGAAGGGACTGAAAAGGGACACAAGGAAGTGTTGGCAATCATGAATATTCCTTCTTGTGGTGATGGTTTCATGGGGGTATTCGTATGTCAAAACTTATCAAAAAACTTATCATACACTTTAGATATATACAGTTAATTACATATAAATTATACCTCAATAAAGCCTTTTTTAAAAGGCAAAAAAAAAAAAGCTTATTGGGAGGTGTTGGAAATACTGGATATTCACATGCAAAAGAATGGAATTAGACTCTTAAGTTACACCAATCAATTCAAAATGGATTAATGGCTTAAATGTAAGACCTGAAACCATAAATCTCGTTATAGAAAACATAGCAACAAAACTGCTTAACATGAATCTTGGCAGTATGTATATATATATATATATATATGTATTTTTGTAACAAATGCAAAAATATACAAGTGTTACTATATCAAACTAAAAACTTTCTGTACAGCAAAGGAAAAATTAACAAAATGTAAAAGCAACCTATAAAATGGGATAAAATCTGCAAAACATATATCTGGTTAAGAGGTTAATATTTAAATTATATAAGGAATTTTTACAACTCAATAACAAAAATCAAATAATTCAGTTAAAAAACGGGCAAAGGACCAGAACAAACAATTGCCAAAGAAGGCATACAAATGGCCAACAGGTATATGAAAAGGTACTCAACATCACTAATCATCAGGAAAAGGCAAAGTAAGCCACAGTGGAATACTACCTCACACATATTAGGATAGCTATTATAAAAAAAAAAAAAAAAACCCAAAAGGGTATGGAGAAAAGGGTACCCTTTTGCACAGTGGTGGGAATTTAAATTAGTACAGCCACTATGGAAAACAGTATGGAGTTTCCTCCAAAAATTAAAACTAGCATATGACTCAGAAGTTCTATTTCTGGGTATATATCCAAAAAAAAAAAAAAAAGGACTAGGAGAAAAGTTATGTAAATATTACTTTACTCAACTATGGGAAAGATCATTCTCTGAGTAAAAGCACAAAAAGACAGGTTGTTAAATTATACTGCATGAAAATTAAGGTATTCTACATATGAGAAATGCCATAAAATTGAGAGTCAATCTGACAAAAAGTATTTTCAAATAAATGCATAGATAGATGCCTCTCAAAATACTTTTAAAAATAACAATCTCAACAGAAAATTTCATTTTCAGTCATGCTTAGAAAATGGTTAATGATACAGGGAAATGCTCATGATCTATTATCAGCTAAAATTGCATAGAGAACCGATTGACAAAAAATATGCTAAAAATGTCCATGGTGGTTAGCTCTGTGTGGATGAGATTATGGAAACTTTTAAAATATTTTCATACTTTTCTGAATTGTCTCAGTTTTCTTTTATATTCAGAAAAGAATATTTTATTTAAAAAATGCAAAAGTCTAAAACACAATTATTGATCACTAAATCAATTTCAGGGGAATGGTGTGGGGAGATATTTGAATAAGTGTTCACGGTGTGTATTTGCTCGGTTCAGACACAATGTGAGCAACTGAAAGGAAGAACAAAGTTCAGTCCTTGGAGTGGCTGTTCTTTTACTGTTCTTTCTCTCTGAGGCCCCACTCTTCACTGTTATTTATCTGTGAGGGAGTGTCTACATTAGTAATTATAAAAAAAGATTAGAAATCAACCAGAAAGAATTCAAAAAATTAGAACAAATTCAAACAGTTAAAGTTCCTTATAATATTGCTGTATGTATACACAAACACATATAATTTATGTAAAGTGGATTATATTATGCATACTATTTGGCAACATAAAGTTTTCACCTAGAGCTATTCACTGACAGCTTCATTCTATTTAGAGGCTTCATAGTATCCCATTGTATGGACAGATCATATTTATTTAACCAATCACATATTGATGGAGAGTCATTCATTGGACAAGTCTTTATTGAGCACAGACTATGTGACAGGCAACTGCACTGTTCGTTGAGGTACTGCAGTGAACAAAGTGGAGATGATTCTGCAGAGCTTCCAGACAGATGTGCAGAGACACAAAATGAAGAGCCAGGAGATCCTGATCTCTTCTGCCCCAACAGTCATTGGGCAGTGTCTGACAGAGTAGGGAAGAGTTTGGTTCGGTTGTCTCTGACTGGGAGCAGCCCAGTTTGGTGCTGCTTGGAGCGGGGTTGTGATTAGCCTTGTAGGCTGTGAACACAGTGAGCGCACCAAGCACATGCTGTTTCATCATGACACAGTGAAAACGTCAAGGAGGTCCTCTTCTGCTTGGATGTCTACATCTGCAGCCAGCTGCAGAGCCCACCACTGCTGTGGAGCTGTTGAAGGAGTTTGTATTCCAGGTGTCAAGGAGCATGCTGAAGAGACCAACGTGCGGCCAGATGTGGTGGAGGGAAAGGAAGCGAGATGGGGCACCGGGCAATGGCAGCTGCAGGTAACGTCCTCCATTTCTGTTTGCAAGTCTCAGAGCATCTGTTCTCTTTTTTCCTCATAAAATATATTTAATTAATGTTACAGAGCCCAATGAAAAGAGGAGTACAGATGGAAAAACACAATCCTCTGAGTTTTGTTTTTCGTTTTTACTTTATAGTTTTTTTCTTTGTGTTTGAAAATGTTCTCTCTATTAATTCAGAATATAGTTCACATACAATGTACATCAGTTTCAGGTGTACAAGTTAGTGATTTGACAAGTTTATATATTATGCTCTATTCACCACCACTGTAGCTCCCCTCAGTCCCATTACATCCCTGTTACAATATCACTGATAGTATTCCTTATGATGCCCCTCAGGGCATTGCAACAGGCCTGCTCTGACAATGTAGGATCATTCTGAAAATTAGAGTATCCTGGATACTTTGAAATACTTGACATGAAAACAGTCTATTTGGATTAAAAATCCATTAGCACTCTCAAACAAAAAATGTCAAGGTTTTATTTGTTGAGGGAAGGAAAAGAACACTTGTTAGATTCCTTAAATATCAATTCAACTTTTACGTCCTGACGCAAAGAATCACCTTCACAGAAACAAGTTCAGATTTCTCATTTTAAAAATATTGGAAAATATTTTATGTGGCTCAGTAATGAATTTCTTTCCTGTTTTGAACTATGCTTTTCTTATCATAAATATGTGGTATAAGTATATATATTTTTTTCATCCAAACCCAGTTAGGAAGCAAGTAAATGCCCTTGACTTTACCCCAGGGCCCCATACAAATATCAACTTTTTAAAAATCTGTGCTATGGAGTGATATAGGCTAGGAAGAACTGGTCCAATCACTGCTTCTGAAAGTATCTGTGGTGAAGGACCAATCTTTAAAAAATTTCCAATCTGTAGTGGATCATTACTTTTGTGACAAATTAAATGGCAATAAAAATGAATGACTAAGAAAAGAAAATGATAAAAAAAAAAAGGCATAAAATGTAAGCTTCTGGCTCAGTTGGTTAAGCATCTGCCTTCGGCTCAGGTTATGATCCCGGATTCCAGGAATGGAGCAGGGAATCTCCTGCTCAGCAGGGAGTCTGCTTCTCCCTCTCCCTCTGCTGCTCCCCCACTCGCGCTCTCTCTCTCTCTCTCACTCACTCTCCCTCTCAAATAAATAAATAAAATCTTTAAAAGTATATATAAGCTTCTATTTTTTTAAATTACAAAGTTCAACAGATATGAAATTACCTTGCCAAATTGCTATAAATTATAAGTTTAATGCTTATTCTCAGTTCTTTACCCTATCCTGTCATAGACTCACTAAAAACCAGTTTGCAGACCAACAATAAAAAGCAGACCACACTTGTGTAATTCTGATCTGTTAGAGTTTCACTCAAAATTTGAGCTATCAGAAGCCACTGTTAGGTGTTTCTATATTATTAGGCATACAACTTAATAGAGTTTTCTGATTATTTCCTTGTAATAAATTCTTAGAGATGGAATAATAGGGGCGTCTGGGTGGCTCAGTTGGTTGGGCGGCTGCCTTTGGCTTGGGTCATGATCTCGGGGTCCTGGGATGGAGTTCCGCATCGGGCTCCCTGCTGGGTGGGAGACTGCTTCTCCCTCTCCCTCTGCCTCTCCCCCCAGTTTGTGCGTGCTCGCTCTCTCTCAATCTCTCACTCTCTCAAATAAATGAATAAAATCTTAAAAAAAAAAGAAATTGAATAATAGTCTTTTAAAACTTCTTTAGATAACATAAATCAACTTTTTTTTACTGATATCATGATTTTTTCTGTTACTGTATATATGGCTGCTAGACTTGACTTTTCTCTTATTTGTTTTATTGTCTTCAGAAGTGCTGCATCCTAGCATAGCCAAAACAATTTTGAAAAAGAAGAACAAAGTGAGTCAGTCTTCCTGATGTGAAGACTATAGTCATCAAGATAGTGTAGAACCAGTGGAGGGACAGACACCCAGATCAACTGAACAGAGAAGCCAGAAATATCCATCCACACATATTTGTCCAATTACTTTTTGACAAAAGAGCAAAAATAATTCAATGGAGAAGGGATAGCCTTTTCGATAAATGGTGCTGGAGCAATTGGACATCCATGGAGAAAATATGAATCTCAACCAAAACTCACATTTCATACAAATATTATCTCAAAAATGGATCAGGGACTTAAATATTAAGCAGAAAACTATAAAACTTCTAGGGGAAAAAAATGAAAGAAAATCTTTGGGACCTAGGATTAGGCAAAGAGTTTTTAGATTTAACACCAAAACATAAAGGAAAAATTGTTAGATTGGACTTCATCAAAGTATGAATGTATAAAGAACTCAAAATTCAACATTAATAAATAAACCACCCAATTAAAAATGGGCAGAAGGCACATGTAGACATTTAACAAAGAGAACATACAGATGAAAAATAAGCACAGAAAAGATGTTCAACATCATCTGAGGGTCAAGGAAAGGCAGTTTTCCAGCTATACTCAAAGAAGGAGCTATAAAAAATACTATCCTCATCATCATTGTTGTCATTATTATTTGTCATTAGAGAAATGCAAGTTAAAACCAAAAGGAGATATCACAACACAACTTCAGAATAGCTAAATTAGAAAAAAAAAAAAAATAGTGATTACCCTAAATGCTGGAGAGGGTGCAGAGAAACTAGATCATACATTTATTGCCTCTGGGATTGTAAAATGGTATGGCTACTCTGGAAAACAGTTCGGTAGTTGCTTTTAATGCTAACAATAGACTTACTACATATATTACAGAAGACATATATTACAGAGAAATTTTTAAAACTATGCAGAAATGTGTACCTGAATGTTATGGCACCTTTTTTTCTTTCTAATAGTCAAGAACAGGAAACAACCTAGATGGTCTTTCAGTAGGTACATTCACGTCATGGAATACTACTCGGCACTAACAAAGAAAGAGATACTGAAACAGACAATAACTTGGATGAACCTCAAGGAAATTATGTTAAGCACAAAAAACTGATCTCAAAAGGATACATACTTTGGATTCATTCATGAGTCCACTTATGGAACATGTCTGTGAAGTGACTAATTATAGATCTGGAGAATAGATGAGTCATTGCAAGGGGTTAAGCAGATGCGGCTGTGAAGGCATAGGACAAGGGAACCCCGTGGTGATGGCCCAGGTAAGTATCTTAATTGTGGCAATGGTCACACAGAGCTACACATGTGATGAAATTGCAGAGAGACACACACACACACAAATGCATATATGACTCGTGATATGTGAATAAGCTCTATGGTTGTATCAATGCCAATTTCCTGGTTTTAAGGTTGTGCTATAGTTAGATTAGATTTTAATGATGGGGAGGCATTAAAAGTTATATATATATATATATATACACACACACACATATATATAATCAATTAAACAATTTAATATTCCATTTCTAATGACTCAACATTAAAGCATTCAGAGGAAAAAAAAGTGTCATACAATGATGTGAGGAAGGAGCCTGGGAAAACTTTCAAAACGGAAGAGAGATAACATAGCATTCACTAGTATAAATTATATGCGTATTGATATCTCAGTTTTATGCCCTTCTCTTGTGGTAAAGAAAAATTGGAGGAAATGGGCAAGGGCCTACTAGCAGGAATTCCAGGCAGGCTGGTGAGTTGGCACTTGATTATTGAAAGCACTCAGCATTCCTTGGTATGAGGGCACTGTCCAAGTTCACAGCATTATTATTCCTATGAATTCAAAAGCCTTATTGGGTAAAAGCAAGGGGACTTTCTATAAACATACTGTTTTTATCCAGATGATTTCCTAGAATAATAATGAAAAATGATAGTGAAATATTAAAGGAATGGGCACCAAGTAAGGAGATTGCTTTTGAAATGATGCTTGGGGATACTCATACTTTACCCACCACTTGAAAGATTTCTCTCTGCCCATCAGTGATAGCAGTATTGTTATCATGGAATCACCAGCCTACCAAATAGTACCCTTTCTGCTATACTTTTCCTTGGGTTGGTTGGAAAGTCTAGAACTTTCCATCCCTGATATGTATCGGGAAAATGGGTAAAGAGATCCCAAAGGAAACTTGAGAGAAAAAGAAAAGGCATTGAAGGGGAGGGAGGAAGATATGGTTCAAGTGAGAAAACAAACCAACCAACCAACAAACAAAAACAAGCAAACCCATTCTCCTGTCTGAGTTTGTCAGAGAAAGCCAGGCATCCAGGACGCAGCTCATCTCTGTAACTCTCTGTCCCACATGATCTCAAAGGCAGAAGATAGAGAATAGGAAGCAGGCCCCACATTAGGAAAACCCATATGGAAGATCTCCATCTGTAGGCATCCTGAGTCTGGAAACTCACCCTGAGTAGCAGACATGAAATGTCATTTGTGGTGTGTAAGAAAGGGGAAAGAGAATGGAGATCTACCAGTATTTTTCTTGGGCCCCAAAGTAAGTCTAACATTAGAATTTTTGCTGATTAACCTATGTAATGACTTAATAGATATTTAGTCATAATTTTTACTAAATAAAGTGGATTTGTCACATTTTAAATAAAAACTCTTCAGAGGTCAGATAAAAATTATACTTGGACAAAAGCATAGATGGATCCTTAGAAAATCCAGCTGGCAATTTATTTGCATTATTACTTACTTTTTAAAGGATTATGAGGCAGAGGTCCATTCAAGCCACCTCAACCAGTAAATAATAAAAGAAAATTCATATTCTATAAAGAAATTTGTTTCCATGCATCTGCCAAGAGATGGATTCTGAAGTGTGACTAGGTAGTGAAGCTAGTTAATAAAGCCTGTTAGGATGAAAAAGAGAGAAAAAGAGAGAAAGAGTAAGGGAGGGAGGAAGGGAAAGAGGGAGGGAGGGAGGATGGGAGGGAGGGAGAAAGGGAGGAAGGAAGGAAGGAAGGAAGGAAGGAAGGAAGGAAGGAAGGAAGGAAGGAAGGAAGGAAGGAAGAAGGAAGGAAGGAGGGAAGGAAGGAGGGAAGGAAGGAAGGAATGACAAAATATTTACAAGAACATTATTTTCAACTTTTTTTGGGTAAGATAATGAGCACAGGAACCCATCTGCCTGGGTTTGAATCCTGGCTTCACCACTTACCAGTTGTGTGAACTTAACTTAGTTGCTTAACCTCTCTGTTCTTCATCTATAAATTAAGGGTAATAAAAATAACTTGCCTCACAGTGTTATTGTGAGGGTTAAATGAGTTAATAGCTGTTTTTATTTTTATAATCATAAGCTCCCTGCAGAATCTGAGGGCCAAGGAAGGATGGGGTTTACCAGCTGTGCTGCTCAAAGAATGAGTAATAAAAAATATCATCATCATCATCATCAACAATAGGTTTAGATGGCTTCACTGGTCAATTCTACCAAGCATTTAAGGAAGAAATAGTACCAAACTCAACACAAATTCTTTTTTTTTTTTTTAAAGAAGAGGTTAAAATAAAGAAAATAGAATGAGCTCCCAAATCATCCTCTGAGGCCAGTTTTACTGTATTAGAGCAGAACAAAGACATCACAAGAAAAGAATACTACAGACAACACTACATGAACAAAAACCCCAAAAAATGAACAACGAAAAGCAAACTGAATCCAGAAATATATATATATATACATATATATATATAAAAATATAAATATATGACTATACACTATCCAAGGGGGTATTTCTGCAATGCATCAAGGACTCAGGAAGGCCACTCTGTGGGATTAATTATTTAAGAAAATAATTCTCTGTAAGGAAATATTATGTCTCATTCTCCATGTCCTCACACTTGTTTCTCAGTCTCTCTAATGCTTGCTATGAGGTGTGGTAGCATCAAAGACAGAGTACAACGATCAGGGGGGAAAATGCAAAGGGAACAAAGAAAAACCTGGTTATTCAGGTCTGGTGCTGGCTTAAGTATAGTAGTAGAAACATGGTGTGCATCCCACAGTGACAAAGAGATCCCTCAAGCACTGTCTCTATCCACTACCAGTCTTAAGAAACACACCCATCACACTGATTTAGGCAAGTGCTAGATAGAAATCTCTCATGTTTCTATAACCAATCATTACATCCTCTCTGGATAGTATGGAAGGGTGATTGATGGAGCAATTTCCCTTCCTCTGTCCCCTTCCCCCCATTCTGCGATACTTTGTTTCTCTTATGACATGTATAGCCCATTTACAAGAAAATGTTTATGAATATAACTACCTAAAATCTATATTTGTTTAGAGTTTTTAGACTAAGCAGTGTGAATGGACATTAAATTGAAAACACAAATCATTTCCATGCCTTGGCAAAAAGCAAGTCCAACATTTGGTTGAGAACTAAAGGTCAAAGGAGATAGGCGGATCACTAGAAAAACAAATTACAAAAAATGATTCCCATAATAGTTTTCCAAGACTTTTCCTATACATGCTACACTTTCTTGTTTGGAATGCAGTGCTGTTTTTTCAGTAGTTACAAAAGAATGGTAACACATTTTCTCACATTGGAGATTATCTTTGGTATCAATGATATGCTCAGATTGCTTTGTCCTTAAAAATTAAGCATTATAATAGAATGCTTAAAAACCTTTGTTTGGGAACTGTAGTCTGGTAGAATATCTATGGAGGGAAAACTGCTTCTGCCCTCTAAGGCAAATCTAGTTTCCTCAATATTCCAAGTCAGTGAGACTCTTCCTTTAGGGGAAGCGGCTGGTTCCAGGGTGAGCTCACAGGGCGGGGGTGGGGGGGGGTGGGGGGGGGCAACACTCCGAGGGGCTTCGGCAGCTGTTTCCACCAAACCAGGTGCTTCTCTTCTGAACCCTGAGCTCAGCACTGAAATACTTCCTGTTGTTTTCTGTCTCCTTCAGAGAGATCTCCTTGCACTGGGCAAAATCTTGCCCAGAAATACGCAGCTTTGAATCTTAGTAACAGTTTGTGCTGCTGGTCAGTGGGTGAATGTGAATATCATTTGGCAATGTTTTACCTGATTCCGACAGCTGTTGTTGAAGTTTAGCTAACCTAGGAACTCATAAAAAGGGCTCCAAACATTCCACATGCTTTCTTTAATTGTATTTCCCTGAATCTGCTTGGGGGAAGTCTTTTAGCAGATGTCCTAACCATATGGAACTGTCCTAGCAATTAATTTTTATAACTTGTGGGCTGAGAATGTATCGAATGGAAATATGCCTACTGGATACATAGGTATTGTTGACACTTTGTACAGAAACAGCTTGAAATACATTGTGGCAAATACATTTCATTTATGGGAAGTTCATCCTTCCTTCTCCAGAGCATTGCTCAGATATTCTTCCTTCACTGTGCCAGGCAGTTTGTCGAGATGCAAGATACTTTTTGCTCTGAGCACTTCAGTCTTCTCATTAGGGTCTCTGACACTATTTTTTTTTTCTATCTGAATAGACACATAGATTTATTTCTTCCTGTCCTGCACCTCTGACTACTTCATTAAATTCCTCAAAGTCTTACTTACTTACTGATGGCCTTAACTTCTGTAATATGTAATTTCCTCTCCCAATAAGCATGCACACCTTCTTCAGTGATTATAGGCAAGTTGTCTTTTAGACTTCTATCAGATGCATGCCAAAAATGTACCAGAGAAATTTACAAGAGAAGGCCAGAGAAGAGTTTTAAGAAATTTTTGTTGGCTTCTTACATATTCATACATATATTGGTTATATAAAGGATTTATATTAATTAATTGTATTATATAGTAAATATGCATTTTTAAATTGCTATTATTACTGTTGTTGTTATTTTAATCTACTTGTCCTCCTTATTCCCTGGGCATCTTTAGGAATGCAGTGTCCCTGCATTTAAGGAAGGCTGAGAGTTAAGTTTGTCATCTACCTTGCAGAGATCTGGAAGTACGCCTTTCCCACCACATAAAGAGCCCCCTGCTGTCAACTGTCCCAGATCCCATATTCTCTCTCTGTTTACTCCTTTAACTAGCTTTTCGTGGAAGTGTTTAAGTTCTGTAGTTGTTTTCAGTCAGCTCCTCTCACCTTAAAAAGGTGGGAGTGTGCCCTCAGAAAAGGAGTGGCCAATGAGGTAGGAGGAAAAGTAAGAGAGGGTGGTGGTGCCTTGGGAGCTGAGTGGTAGGAAGCAGGGATTCCCGGTGTCCAACCTGAGGAAAGCCAGCATGAGGTGAGAACTGGGAAGCTGCCCTTAGTAACATGGAGGCCATTTTAAAGGAGTGGTTGTGGCTGGGTAACTGGCAGGGATTCAAGGAAGAAAGAGGAGAAAACTGCAGACAGGAAGCGTGTATAAATCATTTAAGAAATTTCGTAGTAAGGAGAAACAGAGACACTAAGCAGTGAGTGCAGGGGTGAAAGCAAGCCAAGGTTTCTTTGTTTTGGTGTTCCCTTTAGTGGAAAGTCTGGATGCCTTTTTTTTTTTTTTTTTAATTGAAGAGTAATGATTCAGAGAGAGGGAAGTGCAGTAGAGTGGGTGGAAGAGAATGGACGGCAAGGGGTAGGTTTGTCCTGTACGCAAGAACAGACAGTTCCTCAATGTCCTGAGAGGGAAGGCAGGGTATGTGCTCACACAAGCCTGTGAGTGCGTAGATTGTTGGTGGGAGAAGGATTTCAAAGGAAATCTGGTGATTGCTTCTGTTACCTCCATGAAATAGGAAGCAATGTTTTTAGCTAATTCATGTAAAGCCTTTTCAGAGAATGTAAATTTCATTCCAAGGCAGTACGTGTGTCCAGACACTTTTCCGTGCATTTATTTTACTTTGTTTATAAAAACGTCTCCTTCGGGCGCCTGGGTGGCTCAGTTGGTTAAGCGACTGCCTTCGGCTCAGGTCATGATCCTGGAGTCCCTGGATCGAGTCCCGCATCGGGCTCCCTGCTCAGCAGGGAGTCTGCTTCTCCCTCTGGCCCTCCCCCCTCTCATGTGCTCTCTCTCATTCTCTCTCTCAAATAAATAAATAAAATCTTTAAAAAAAAAAAAACAAAAAAACCCGTCTCCTTCAACTCATTCCTTCCTCTTCTTTAGAATTATAGACCCAAACTCAAGTTGGTACTCCCACAATAAGGGAAAGTTTGCAGCGGGTACTTGTAAGTAAGGACGTGACGCGTGTGTGTGTTTGTACAGGTGTGTGTCTGAATTGTTTTTTCTCCTCACCAGGAAGTGCTGTACCAAAAGGCACACACATGATATGACTGAGGCCCTGCGTCGGTCTCCCCAGCCTACCTGAGTTCAGCAGCAGGGCGGAGTCAGACTTACCTGGCACGTGGAGTATCCTGCCTCAAGGCTAAGTGCCTCTTCTGAAGCCTTGGCCACTGCAAAATAACCCAGGAGGCTCCATCAGTGTGGATAGGAGCTAGTGTATTACCTAAGTGATAAGTCTACTTTATTTGTGAGTTTCTTTCACGGGATAAAGGCGCCAATCTCATCCTTCAGGGCACTTTGGGGAGCATGCTCTATACTCCTAAGGGTGTGAATATACTGAGCCCCACTGCCCACCACGGTGATGCTGTGAAGGCTCCGGCTATTCATCACGCTCTCCTCTTGGCCCTGTTCCCTCCCTCTTCCTTCCGGGAATGACTCCCTAACAGATGCCTGAGCCTAAGTACTGGACTCAGGCTCTGCTTTTGTGACCCTTAAAATGAAGAGGACATTTAAAACCAAAAAGGGGACTATAAAATACAATGATAGAATAAATCTGAACTGATAGATAGGCATATTCAGAAGCTGAATTTTATTCTGAAATTTCCTGGTACCCAAAACTCACAGAAGAAATGATGGTCAAATAATGATTATCGTCTTAGAAAAAGAAGCATAATGATTGATTTGGCAAAACTCATTTATCTCTTGAAAAAGATTATAAAGAAAATTCAAACTTGGGTAAGATATAATAATGCCTTCAAATGAAATATTGTGATGCGGCAGCCATATTCTTCTCATCTCCCCATCTGGAAAACTGAGCCCCTAATGCTGTTCATACACAGCTCAGGCATTCTGGCCGGTGATCAGGCACATGGAATGCATCGCGTGTTGATCATCTGCAATGTTTCAGGTTATTCCAAAAGCTAAACTTTGATAATATACCGTGATACTGCTGATGAAAATTTTGAGAGCTTTTTTAAGAAGTAGAGTACAAAAATCTGATGAAATATTTTCTCTTGTTGCAGACTCTACAATAAACTAATAAGGGCTTTGATTTGCCTTATAATTAAGCAGGCAAACTCCTCTCCCCTTGGGAAAGGGTACAGACTCTAGATTTGTCAAGCTATGAAAAGGCGAAGTATGTCACAGCGGTTACAGTGCTGTCTTTCAGGTTTAAATGGAGATGTTTGCTGCCATCGAATGCCTAGACCAGTTCAAAAAGATTGTCCTTGTCCTCTTGTTTGCCTCCAGCCTTACACGGTCAGAAGGGAGCAAGTCAGTGCCTGATATTTCTGTGTAGCTGTTCAGTCTATAAATAGCAGCTTTGTGAACTATTAATAACAGAAACTTCTCACAATGCAGGGCTCCCAGCGTGTAGAGTGAGGTTTTTCTGAGGAGCCTAAGATCTAGTCCAAATGCTGGTGTGGGCCTTCCTGGGTATGTTACCCCTTGTACCAATTGGGGTTCAAGGAGAGAAGCAGAACCAGTAGGAGATGTATATTAAGAAATGTATTGTGGAGACCAACTAGATGAGTCCAAACTCCGTAGGGCAGATCATCAGGAAGGGTGGGCTGGAACATTTGGGCACAGAGGAAAGTTGCTGTCCACAAGAGGAAATTGCTTCTTCAGGGAAGCCTCAGTTCCACTCAAGGCTTTTCAACGCATTGAATCGGGTCCACCAAGATTATCTAGGATAATCTCCCTTCCTAAACTCAATTGATTATAGTTACATCCCATGTACAAAATATTTCCATGGCAACACCTCTATTAGTGTTTGCTTGAATCCCGGGGACGGTAGCCTAGCCCAGTTGACACAGCACACTGACCATCACACATGTAAAGAAGAATTACGAACTTTGCAGACCTTAGCAACACAAGAAGCAGTCTGGTAAAACTTGTTTGGATGAAAGTGAGCAAGAAAAACAGAATGGTGAAAAGCTCTCTTCTCGGTAGTATCTTTCTGCAAAGTACTTTGTACTTAATATAGTCATTCTTCAAGTACAGTAGTAATCTATCTTATACTTTGAATACCTTTTAGCAAAGGGTCTCAGGGTTTCCAGGGACTCATGACTGAACAAGACACGTTCCCCAAAGAACCTCATTGACACCCTTCTCGTTTTTCAGAAGATCTTTGGTGAATTGACTGAGGATCTTTGAGTGGCTAACAGCAGATAGATTAAAAAATTCTCTATCAGGGAAATCCCAGGAACATGACCATGGTCTCAGAAGATGTTAACATTAAACAAATTTCTAGAGCATGGACTAGAACATCTCTCATGCTACATAATATCTGTACTAATAACATTGGGACACCTGTGCCCAGGACTGGTGGCTTAGGGTGTGGCACTAGCCCTCGTTAAAGATGGGCTGGCATCCTGGGAGGTCACTAGCAAAGATTTCTAAAGCAACATCTTACCTTATTAAATCCTGAGGTTCTTTATATAAATTTAAAAACCTGACTTGAGGCACCTGGGTGGCTCAGTCAGTTGAACATCCGACTTTTGATTTCAGCTCAGGTCACAATCTCCAGATCAGATCATGAGATGGAACTCCGCAGAAGGCTCCCCGTCAGCAGGGAGTCTGCTTGAGATTCTCTCTCTCTCCCTCTTCCTTCCTCCCTCTCCCTCTGCCCCTCACCCTGCTCATACACTCTCTCTCCCTCTCTCTAAAATAAATAAATAAATCTTAAAGAAAGGAACAAAACACGAGACTCGCCTTCCTAAAATAATTTATTCTCCTGGAAAGATTACCTGGTTCAGCAATGACAAATAATTTTGAGAGAAAATGAGAGTGGCCAGACTGTGCTACATTAATGTGATGTTAGCTTGTGCGGGTTCTTGATTGTCATTGGAATGAGTGGCATTTTTTGTTGTTGTTAGTTACAGTAACTTAATCTGAGAGCACGCCTCTGAGGAATAAAATGAGAGTGGGATAGAAGTTCAAAGTTGATACTACACAGGTGGTCTTGAAAATCCCACATGGGTATGGAAAATCTGAAGTAAATGTAAGGGTTAACAGGATTTACAAATTGCCTGTGAGTAATGTAGGCCAGGAAGACAGTCTACTTCCTTATATGCTCATCATCTGCCTTTAGCTAGTCTTCCCGTGTTAGAAAAACTCAACTGGGGATAATGTGAAGTAATCAGTTTTCATGGTTTGTGTTCCTTCCACGTCACTTTTTTTGTGATGAGGATTGTGCCTTTCAAAACTTTTATATTTAATTCCTGGCTTTTCCTGTAGCTTTGTTTTTATTACAAATATTAAAGAAATACAAAACTGCTGCCCATGCAGAATAAAACGATGTGCAGTGCCAATCAGCTTGGCTTCTGTACAGGGGTTTTAAATTGTGCTGATTTCCTAAATATCCTCCTGCACTAACTTCTTAGATAAGTACAGTTATGAAGTTAAGGGAATAAAGAAAGTTCTAAATAAAAAATTGGAACTGACGTTATACTTTCAAACATATTATCCCTTCAAGTAGGCATTCAGAGCAACCCACTGCACATTCTGTGATTAAATTGTTAACACGTTTCTAAGAATATACTTGCGTGAATTTTCCTGAGAGCCTGCATTAAATAGTTTTGCATATTTTTGAAGAACTAAATGAAATACACGCACTTTAATGTAAATAAAATTCGGAGTTGAGCCTCAAACATAGGCAACTTATGAAGTGAATCATTCTATCTTTGATCAAGAAGCTATGAAGTTAAAACCGATGGGTATGTATTACTTGACTGAATCCACACACAATTTTCAAGAAGGAATTATCAAAACCTATCCCAAGGTGTAATACACATGCATTCCCTTGCAGGGGCATAACACCAACTTGGATATATATTATTGGATACGTTTGCATTGCAAAGTGATTTAATACGTGCAACACTTTGCTGCTTTAAAATTGCTTCTATGTAGTTTAAAATGACAATTTATTTTCCATCTACTAGGGAGTACTAATAAGAGGAATTATTGTTAGAAAGGTTTGTTGTTTACCCATATGCAGTTCTTCTCTCCTTCTAGATACATGGCTGGATTTCACTTTTCCACCTGCTTGCAAGTGGACAGGGCTCTGTGACTAATTCCAGACAATAGGTTTTAAGGCAAAGTGATATATGTAATTTACTGGCAGAGATGACATTAAGTCCATGTGTAATTTCAGTCTCTGTTCTCCAGCCATGAAGATTACCTGATACATCGGATGCAGATAAAAGGTTGTGAAACATACATCTACGGTCTTTTTTTTTTTTTTTAAGATTTTATTTATTTATTTATTTATTTATTTATTTATTTATTTATTTGAGAGAGACAGAGACAGAAAGCACAAGCAGGGAGAGGGGCAGAGAGAGAGGGGGAAAGGGAAAAATCCCAAGCAGACTCCCCACTGAGCACGGAGCCCAACACGGGGCTCCATCCCAGGACCCTGAGATCATGACCTGAGCTGAAGTCTGATGCTTAACCGACTGAGCCACCCAGGCGCCCCCGCTATAGTTTTTAAATGGCCAGATTAGGAACACCTTGAACCTAATAAATCTGTGAATATTTTCTATTATTTCACCAGTGGTTACGTTAACCTTCTCCCTCTAGTTGGAGAGAGAGATTAAGTTTCATGAAACTGTCTTAATGTATTTAAAGAGCTTTTAAAAATCAAACTGTAAGTACTGGCTATATAATGACCTAACCAAAAGAAGCTAGAGATATTAAAAGGACATCAGAAAATAAGTTCATAAGATAGTCAAGGAAAGCATTGCTTCTATTTTTGTATTTTTGTACTATTTGAGGTAATGTGAAAACTTTATTATCTCTGTGATGCTGTTTTTATTTTAACAGAAATGATCTTCATACATTTATGCTGTTGGCTATATAAATGGAGCAATTAAAGAATGTACCAAAGCATCAATGTTAAAATAATTAAATAGCTATGATCATAGTCAGTGAGAATGAGTCAAAAACTTCAACAAAAGTCACATACCTAATGAATATTTTATTCCTTAAAATATACACATAAGTTTACTTGGATAAATAAAAGCGAGTTCCTGGATATCGCAGAGACATGTGTAGCACGTTTGGGAAATTCAGACTGAGCTAGTATCTTTGGCTGTCTAAACATAATGAGAGGGCGGCATTCCGAACTCAGCTATGCCAGAAACAAAGTGAGAGAGAAAATGAAACAATTTCCAGTACTTTTATTTTAAGTCTTGGTTTCAAGGCCGTCTTTTGGAAATCTACAGTGCTATATATGTGAAGGTTGTATAGCATTCACGAGTAATGGATTGAAAAATCTCTTTGAAAACCTCTAATTTGTTTCAAAGTCCCTGTGAGTCACTGTCAAACTCAGGGTTAGGCTAGGTTGTACTATAGTTGAGAAATGATGAGCTAATCCCCCTTTGCATTGGTCTGTGAGGGCTTCCATAACAAAATACCACAGGCTGGCTGGCTTAACCAACAGAAGTTAATTTTCTCATAGTTCTGGCGGCTGGAAGTCCAAGATCAAGGTGTTAGAAGGTTTGGTTTCTCCTGGGGCCTCTCTCCTTGTCATGTTAGATGGCTGTCTTCTCCTTGTGTCCTCACATGGTCTTTTCTCTGGGTTCTCACCTCCCTGGTGTTTCTTCCTCTTTCCATAGGGACATTAGTCATGCTGTATTGGGCTGAGGCTCACCCATATAACCCCACTGAACCTTAATTATTATTTCTTTAAAAACATGTCTCCAAATATAGTCACACACAGGTTTAAGGCTTCAACATATGAATTTGTGAGGAGGAACACAATTCAGTCCATAACACCCTTCAAATAAAATATTAAGAAATCTGCTCTGATCTTCAAAATCAGAAGAGCTGTAAAAGCACTTCTCCATGTTATGTTTTAGCATACTTCACGTATTCACCAAGAAGCACACATACAATCATAAGAATGGTATATAAATACATTGGATATTTAAGAAATAATGGTTATAATTGTAAGGATAAAGAGGCAAAGTCATTTTGAAACATGAGATTCTAGATTCCCAAGAAAGTTTTTCCTACAGGCCCTCACCGTGGGTAGCAGACGCCGTCAGCGCTCTGGCCACAACTCCTGGATCCTTCAATGTGCTCCAGTGGACTTGCAGTCACTAGTATCTGCACATGTATTCCTGAGGGCTTTTGTTACCGGAATGGAGGAAAGCTCTATCCAAGCAGACAAAAAATTCTGAAAAATTAGCTGTCTCATTCTACCTCCCCCGCATTTCTCACATAGGCTCTCAGGAGCTGGAATAATTCTTAGATATGTGCTTAGCAGTTTCCTGAGTTCCCTGTGGGATTAAACTCCAGGTGTTTTCTGTAGTAGATGGTTTAATAGTGTACCCTCTGTTGGTTGACTTGCCTGTATCTCTCTCCAGTGTCTCCTGTATCCCACAGGTACTTGCACTTGAATCCTTGCAGCAGAGCCTTCTCCTGGGAAAACCCAATATAAGACCTTATGGTGAACCAAAAGATCAAGTTTTCTACCAGGACAGATGCATGTATTACATGAGATGTTCTTGCTGGTGGGCCTTCTAATTTAGGAGTGTAGGTCATTTTTTTTTTTTTTTCTAGACACTGATGGCATGTGAACATAAGGTGAACGTTTTCTGATTAGAGTGGATAGAGTTGCCACTTCTCTGTACTTTCTGGAAGAATTGATTATTTATTTAGGTTTCTCTGAATTGCTAACCTGGGAGAACCAAAGGCATATCAATGGAGCTGTCAGTAAAGATGAAGAAGATTGAAAGGGGAAGATCCAAGGTAGAGACAGCTCTTAAGGAGAATGGAGTAAGAAGACATAAGCCCGGGAAGGAGGATTTAAAAGGGCATAAACAACAGTACACTGGAGTGGGCTCCTTAATTAAAATTAAAATTAAATTATATAGTTAATTAATTAAAATTAAAAATTAAATTAAAATTAAAAATTAAATTATATAAAGATAATTAAATCTCACATGCAAAACAAAG